>NC_142339.1:55056369-55356369 GCF_054954075.1 Amborella trichopoda | reverse complement strand
CTGTTCATCAGAATGGAGAAAGGGCCTCTACTCCAGGTCCTCCACCGGGCCCCAAATCACATACGAAGAAGGGTTTCGTTTAGGATGGACCAGTCTACATGGTTGTAGGTTTTCTCCCAGTCGAGCTTGATGATTAGACCAGGGGATTTGGCGAGATGCCTAGAATGGATGGCCTCATTTGCTACAAAGGTGCCATCGAGGATTTGTCTATCTTTAATGAAAACTCCCTGGGTGAGAGATCACCCAGCCAAGAACCTCGTGCAGCCTTGAAACGATGACTTTGGAGAGTATATGTATGAGCTGTTGATGAGACTAATCAGCTTGAAGTCTTTGAGTTCTTTGGCCTCTTTTATCTTTAGTGAAATAGTGCGATGAAAGTAGAATTTGTTGCTCGATTAATGATCCCTTTGGCATGGAATTCTTGGAAGAAGACGAAGCAATCCCCCCTAAAAGAGTCCCAAAAGGTTTTAAATAGGACTACTGTGAAGCCGTCAGGTCCTGGGCCTCTCTATCTTGGCCAAGGTCAAAGATGGCCTTAAGGATCTCGGCCTCGTCGAAGAAGCGTTCTAGCCAGGCTGCCAAGTTTGGGGGAATGGTTTGAACGATCAGGTCTGCCATGGTGGGTCTTGAGCTCCCCCTGGAAGCCTCAAAAAGGTTATGAAAGTAGTCTATAATGGCATTCTCAACCTGAGGTGCCTGGTCGAGCACTACTTCCCCAACTTTAATCTGGGTGATGATGTTGTCCCTCATCTAGTTGGCTATTTTGTGGAAAAATTCAGTGTTGAGATCACCGTGTTTAAGCCATTTAACTCTGGAAAACTGTGACCAGTATATCTCCTCCTTCCTAAGCAAGTGTTGGAACTCAAACTTTGCCAAGGGATCGAGCCATTCTCTCATCAGCCGAGAGAGAGGGCGATGCTCCTCAGTGGAATCCCACTATTGAATATCGTGGAGGAGGGATGCTTTTGGGGTGCAAAAATTGCCCGAAAGTTGAGCACTCCAGGCTTTAAGGGACCCCTTGAGCTGCTGAAGCTTTCTTTGGAGGTGGTACCCTGCCCAACTATGGATTTGGTTTGAGAAAGAGGTCCACCAGAAGTGAATGAGGTAGGGAAGATTATGTTCCTCTAGCTAAGCCAACTCAAACCTGAAAGGTTTGGAGGTGCGAGGGGCAGGGAAGGTGTCGAGGAAGATTGAGCAGTGGTTGGACATGGGTTTGGGGAGGGTGAGTGAATGGGTCCTTAGGAACGCATCATCCCAATCCAAGGAAATGAGGTACCTATCCAACTTAGAGTGAGTGGGGTCGGCAGAATGGTCCGACCAAGTAAAAGAGGCCCCTTGAAGTGGAACGTTGAGTAATTCTAACCGCGACATGAGGTCAAAAAAGTCCGCCATTGATTGGGATATGAAGGAATTGGAGTTTCGCTCGAATGACCATTGGGTGATGTTGAAATCCCCACCAAACCAACAATGGGGGGAAGCTAGAGCCTCCCTATTCGATTCCTCCTAGAAATGGGGTCTGAGAGAGGAAGCATTGAGACCATATACATCTGTAAATTTCCAAGGGAAGGCGTCGGCCACTCTCTCAAGGGAGATGGAGACTGAGAAGGCACCTACGGTTGAAGAAGTGATATTGTGGAGGGTTGGATCCTAGATAACCTAGATACCTCCAAAGGCCCGTTGGGCATCCAATGGCAAGGTCTTGACCCTCAGACTCGACAAACAGGAGGGAGACATGGGGCAAGGAGTTTAGCTTCTATTAGAGCCAGGATGGCAGGAGAGTAAGGAAATATTGTTGAGGACGTTTATGCGTTTCTGGGGTTTGCCCAACCCCTAATGTTTCATGTCAAAATCTTCATGATGGATGGCGGGGGGAGGGTGCATGTCTGGAGGACCGCTAGGTGTGAGTGTGTGTGTGTGTGGGGGGGGGGGGAGAACTGAGGAGGTCCCTTGATATAGGTCTGTAGCAGAGCCATAGTTAATTCCAAATGCCAGGTTGGCTTGCGCTCTTTTGCCTTCAAAAAGAATCTTGGGTTGACGGTTGGCATCTGGAAGATGAATGCTTTGAGGACCTCTTGGGTGCTGCCACTGGGGGCTCATAACCTTCATAACTTTGTTGACATCCCCTTGGGCATTATCCAGTGCCTTGATGAAACTAGATCACTCAGAAGTGGGATAGGTCTTAGATGTATAACCATCTGCAGATGGGCTGGGGCATGGGGATTGGGTTGCACTGACTGTGGCACGGGGGTCATCTTGGGGGGAGGAACGCCCCAGGGTCGGGGGAGTGGGAGATGGAGACTGGGGTGGGACTGAAAGAGGGGTGCAGAGCAAGGGTTTGAAGAGGGCATACTTAGCCGTTTGGGTAGGGTGAGGTTGAAATGGATAGTAAAGCCTGGTATGGAGCGGTTGGGGGGGAGGGTGGGGTTGTTGAAGAGGATAGAGGGATAAACTTCGGTAAGGAAGGGAGGGGGAAGGCCATTGAAGGAGTCGGGGCCAAGAAAAGGTGGGTGAGAAAAGGAGAGGTGCGGCATAAAAGAAGTCCGTGATAGAGAGGGGGGGTGGTTAAGGATTCATCGCGATGGTGGGAGGGTTGGGGAGTAGAAGGGGGAACCAGGGCTCCAAGTTCAGGGGTGGAGATGGGGAAATGGGGGGGGGGGGGGGGGAGGAAGAGTTGAGGTCAATGAGAGGTGGAAGGGGTATCACCTTGGGCTGGTTGTCAAGCAAAGTAGGGGTAACCTGGGGAGCCTCGACATACGGAGGAGATTTGTCGAGCCATAAGCCCACTGCCACAAGAGGTGTAGAGGCGAGCAACATTCGAAGGGAGGCGATTTCCAGCAGTGTGATAGCAGACGAGAGGGGGGGGGGGGGGGGGGGGGGGAGCAGGGTGAGGCCAAGGCAGTCTGCTTGCTGATGTAGCCGTTGGTGGATGGGGAGGCAAGAAGGGGGGGTGGAAGTGGCAACTGAGGGGAAGGAGAGGGAGCAGGTGAGAGTGTGTGTTGGAGCGGGAGCATAGTCTCTGGCTGGGGTTTACAGTTGAAGAAAGAGAGGGGAAGGAGAGGGAGCAGGTGAGAGTGTGTGTTGGAGCGGGAGTATAGTCTCTGGCTGGGGTTTACAGTTGAAGAAAGAGAGGGGAAGGAGAGGGAGCAGGTGAGAGTGTGTGTTGGAGCGGGAGCATAGTCTCTGGCTGGGGTTTACAGTTGAAGAAAGAGAGGGGAAGGAGAGGGAGCAGGTGAGAGTGTGTGTTGGAGCGGGAGCATAGTCTCTGGCTGGGGTTTACAGTTGAAGAAAGAGAGGGGAAGGAGAGGGAGCAGGTGAGAGTGTGTGTTGGAGCGGGAGCATAGTCTCTGGCTGGGGTTTACAGTTGAAGAAAGAGAGGGGAAGGATAGGATAGGATAGGAGAGGAGAGAGAGGAGGGGCCAATAGAACAAGGAGCGAAGTCCCTAGGTTTAGGATGGATGATCGAGATTAGAGAAGGAGGGTTGGCGGCCGAGGCAAATGGGCTCCCGGGACCCGCAAGTGGTAGAATTGATGGGCACGTGGAGGGACCAGGATTGGAAGGGTGGGAGGAGAGAGGAGCACCGTAGGATGAGGAGATGGAATGGGGGGAGAGTGGATGACGACAGGCTAGTGCCAGGGTGTGAAAGGAAAGGCACGTGGGACAGCGACTTTGATTGGGCTACCAGGATGAGGGGATAGGATGGGTAGAGGGGCTCGAGGAAGGGACGATGGCAGCAGAGCATTGTGGGCAGGAGGCAGACAAGGCATGTTGACCACGGCTTCCGCGTGGCAGCAGGAGCAGGGGAAGGGTGGTGAGCCACATCCACGGGCAGCTTAGGTGGCACGATGTGGGCATTCTGATGATCTACGGTTGTGATGGGCACTTTTCTTGCACCTACGGGTAGTCCACCCTTCTGGATCAACCAATTTACTATGGTCGGGTTTGGGGCTCTTGTGTGGTCCAGGATGGTGGTCCTAGAAATGGCGAATTGCAGAGGATGAGGCTGGGTACCAGGTTAGGGATATGCGAAAGAAGAGGCCTTCAATAATGAGGCAAAGGAACAATGAGTATCTGGATGGATCCGAGGAGCAAGAATTCCTAGGGATTTCCAGTGGGTAGAAATGAAGGTCCCACAAGCATCAATAATCTTGAGAGTCGATTGATGCCAGGCTTGTGAAGGGATGTGAGTGACCCGAAGCTAGATCCTTTGGGGAGAGCGAAAGAAAAACTCCTTTGAAAGAAGGGTTTTTCCATTGTAGGGTTCTGTCTGAGCTAGCCCTGGAGGGGAAGGAGAATAGAAGATCACCGCTCGAGAGAGGGCAGCAGCCAAGGTTCACAGTTTCTGAGCCCACCTTTTTATACTTCTGAAGTCATCTCTGACGGGGGGGGGGGGGGGGGGGTTAGGCGAGCATCTAATGGAATCAGAGATAGGGAGAGAGGGGGGTGGTAGCCTGAGACGGCAGCAGGGTAGGAGGAGGGATGGAAATGGAGACTTGCCGGTGGTTAATGGGGGGAGAAAGGGGAGGGGCTCTGAAGTGGATGAGATGAAAATAATTGTGGTACAGTGGAGGGAGTCCCAGACAGGGAGTGGATGAGATGAAAATAAGCCCTGGCCGGCATCAAAACATCTCTCTAAAGGAACTTTGCTCAAAGGATTATCAAAAGTTTGGATGTAATTGATCTTCCCATTTAGAGAGTTCTCAAAACACGGTGAAAACCTCCACAAGCGCTGAGTCAAAACTGGATATTCAGGGAGGTAAAGTAAATGAACCGGTAGGTGAGAACCAGAACAAGGGGCAGCTTATTCAGGAACAGGAACAGGAGACGGAGAAGCGGAGTGTTGGGAATATAACTTGTCCTAGCATTTCATGCTTATTTTTTAATGATCCTTGTTCTAAGCTATTGAAAAAATGATTCCTGATTCTCTTCTTTTCTTTGAACTCTCTCAGATGTTCTTTTATGCAATCATGAATCTCTTCACTGCTGAACTATTATTTCAGTTGGAATGATCTACTTTCTATAGCTCCCCTTATATGTACAGGCATCTACTGTTAGTTTTACCCCACTTCTATGCGGAGTGCGGTTCATGCTTTTTTTTGTTAGGGTGACCATACCACAGTGTAATGGACCATGGTATATATATGGTACTCTCAGTTTGCATTAACTCCCCAATTGACGGATGGCTGGAGATTGATTGAAAGTGTGCCCACGGAGACATCTACTCGAGAATGATAGTAAATTGCCAAGTGTTCTACAACAAAAGAGATGTTCGATATTGCTTGGAGCATCGTATACCACAGTTGACTGTATCTCTTATGTTATCTTAACTGCCGCTGAATATATAATGAAAACATAGTATCTTTTGTGCAGAGTTTGCGCTGACTGCCACTTACCAGGCACCATATGCATGTGGACTGATTGTGCCGCTTGCTTTGAGAGCTGTGCAAGCACTGTCGGGGAATGTGGAACCTGCTTAGGGGGTGCTGGTGAAGCTGGGCTTCCTATACTACTAATTGTTGGGATCATCATCTTAGGGCTCTTCACTGTGGTAGGGATATTTTACAGCGTGCTCGTGGCTACCATGGTGGGGCAGAGGATTTGGCAGCGCCATTACCATATTCTTGCCAAAAGGATGCTTACAAAAGTGAGTCAGAGGTCTTTTTGTATTCGCTTTTTGTTCTCTCTCTCTCTCTCATAACAATATTCCATATAGGACTTAGTCATGCAACAAAGTTTGTGCAAAATGGAAATGTTTCGAAAAATTGCTTTGATTCATTTGTAGACCAAGTAACATTGACTTTAGAGTTTGGGCGGCTTTTGCAGGAATATGTGGTGCAGGATGTGGATGGTGAGCCGATGGAACCTAATTGGAGCCCTCCCCAGCTCCCTCCAGAACACATTCAGCAGTTGAAGTCTCTTGGGTTGCTGTAATTTATCTCTGGTTTTCTCAGTGCTTGAGAATTGGCCTATTCATCGTACAGAGAAAAGCTTGAGGATTGGGTTCTAAAAAAGCTAAAGAACTAGGATGAACTAGAGTCCTCTGTTAATAGCATTGAAACTCGTCGCAGTTGTGGCACTGAGATGATTTTTTTCTGTTTTTTGAAAGATTGTATGTATTTGCAGTTTTGTTTCTAGTAGCACCTAAATGAAAAGGACTTTGCTGATCTATGTATCTTAAGTGATAAGAAATGGCTTCAACCATTGTAAATTTCAGATGAAGCTCCACAGAATGATGGCTTTTCGTACAAAAATGGGGGTTCTGAGAAATCCGATGTGCCGATTGGTGTTTCATCTATGATTCATTGTAGCTCTCTCTATATCTCTCTCTATCCACGTTACCTTGTTACAATTATTCAGGATGTAGCTAGGGAAAGGGCAGACTAAACTTCCATGAAGCAAGCCTCAAGCTCTCATCAATTACAGCAAAAAGAACGCCTCAACTTCTCACTCCTCACAACCAAGTTCTACAGCCTCCCTTTACATGAAGTAGCAAATAACTGGGGGAACACAAAGTATTGGATCACCATAAACATCATTCAGCAACTTAGCGTGCAATTATGGGGCTGGGAGTGGTCAGAACCGGAAACCTTATTTTTTATATAAATTAATATATGAATATTATGGAGATATGTAAAACAATTTATAATTTAACATTAATTCAATTGATGGAGTTACAAAGTATAAATAACAATATTAGTAGTAAAGAGAGTAGCTAGGGGGGTTAAGGTACTGCTGTGTCTTGCTATTAGGGTTCACTCAATAAAATTTTTGAAAAAGGCAGAAAAGTTTTAACTTTAACTTTCAAACTTAAAAACTCCTATATTTATTATTGAAAAATATAAGTACACACTCCAGTTTCAACTTATACAATACGTATTATTCTAATATAAGAGTATGGGTATACAATTATAGAGAGAGAGAAGAGGTTTCAAGTAAAGATCAAAAAAGATTTTTATGTTACTGCAACCTGTCATAATATTGACATCTTGAAGACATCTTAGAGATCGGGAGCATCACATAGTCTTAGTTCATTTACCATCCCTCTGTCAGCATGCATATTTTTGGTTATATCTTGCACTTAAGAAAAATATAAAAAAAAACATATCATGCAAAAAATTGACGAAAAAAAAAAATCGAGCAAAAGTAATAAAACATTAAAAATATCGAGCACAAAAAAATTTAAGGAAAAGATCAAGCAACATTATCATGCACTGAAACATTAAAAATATCGGGCAAAAAAAAATCGAGCAGCATTATCATGCATTTTTTTTTTTACATTAAAAATAGAAGAATCTATTTTTTGTCATATTCATCCAAAAATATATTTTTTTATCAAAAAATGTAATTTTATCAAAACAACATAAATTTATTAAAAAAAAAAGAAAAACACTTCTCATATTCATCATAAAGCATAGTTTTATATGCGAAATAATTGTTTTTTAGAAAAACCAATTTATCAAAAACCCCTAAAATCGAGCCCCAAATATATGATTTTCGATGAAATTAGGAGTTCAATAGTCTGAACATCTCTGTCATCCACAAAAGCCCCCTATTTTGATCGAGAAACAATAAAACAACAACGCCACAATCTGCAGTTTGTCGGATTTTTCCTGAAACATTGAAGAACACAAAAAAAAAAGGGCAAGAAAAATTGACTTTCGTTGAGTTTTTATTCTCAAATATGTTCTTTTATTGGATTAAATCAATAACTTCAGTAAAATATTGTCTGGAAAATACTAAAAGAGGAAGAAGAAGTAGGAAAAAAAATAAAAAAAATTCAGGATAAAACGAACATTGTTTTCTTCTAACTCAAATGAAGCCCTAATCTCAAATCGAGCTCGAAATCTCTAGATTTTGATCAAATAAGGAGTGTAGTAGTGCTGATATGTCTGTCATCGACAAAATCCCTTCATTTTGATGTAGAAAAATTAAAAAAAGAGGCCAAAATCTTTAGATCGGCGAATTTATCACGAAACTTTGAAGCGTACCCAAATAACAACCAAGAAAGTGGAATTTCGATGCCATTTTGATCTCAAATCGATTGATTTATAGGGGAAAAGCAAAAATTTCGATCAATTATTAGCCACAAACACTTGTATAAGGCTGAAAAAGCATGGAAAATTGAATCAAATGTTCGATCAAGAGAAACATGTGACTTTTACATCAAAGAAAGACCCCTATAAAAAAAAAATGGACGTTATACGTTATTTCTCCATTATATCATGTTACAAACCATTTTTTAAACTAACCGATCCGGTTTGCCAAAAAGCCTGCAGGTTTAATATAAAAATGGCCGATTTGACTAGATATCGGCCTGTTTTGGACCGGATATTTTTTGGGGTATTTCATATGCAAGTTAGAACACCAAGACCAGGCTTAACCGGAGTTGGAACCCTAACGGTTCCGATCTAACCGGCTGGTTTTACGAACACTCAGGGCCAGCAAAACCATGGAGCACAACTGATCAGAAGAGACAACACAACCGTGAAGCACTAAATGATATTCAAGATTCAACCAACAGGCAGGGACTATAATTTGGGAGCATGGTACCCCTCTAGACTTCACTAGACCATAAGCTTTCTAGACTTGAAACTCTCTCAACTCGTATATTTGGGCGCATTCCATGAGAAATGTAAGATTTCGTGAATCCATATTATTTGAACCGGTTGGAAATTTGCTATGGGGACATATTCCACAAGAGTGCAAAACACTGTGTGTAATAAGATCTAAGAAAATTCCGCTGTGGCTCCAATATATAATAAGAAGAGGAAAAATAGACTTAATAGTTTGGCTATGTATAACGTCGATCTAGTTTAGCACCAGTTAGGAGGAGCGATTTGATTCACGAGGAAGACTCTAAAAGGGCAATGAGAATGCATAGATTAAAATAATGAAAAGAGAAATGGTAACTTATAGTCTCAATGAGGATATGATTTTTGATAGAGTAGAATAGCGAAACATGATTCCCCTAAATAGCTAAGATGAGGCGTCGATGATGATAATTATGAATCTCTTTATTTTCCCAATGGATAACAACCTTCCATTAAATAGAAATGATACACCACGAAACAATAACTTCCTTTCCATCACACCGGATTTCTTCGAGTGCATTCATTGTTAACCTTATATTGAGCAGTAATCTCTTCTTGATATCAACCATCAAAATCCACCAAGAGCAAATTAGGAATTTTGGATATTCAGGCTTCAAGCAAGAGACCTCCAAAGCATCATCGCAATGCACCAATCTAAGAGGCGCCGCCAGGACATCAGATGGAGCACGTTCTTGCCCAAAACAATCTCAATAGACCGTTCTCATCAGTTGCACTACTTAAAATTAGAGTTGCTTTAAACCTTTAGCCTATTATTCCCATTCACGAGTCAAGAGTTGAACAAAATTTGGCATCTATCTTCACCAATGAGCCACAAAACCCATTCAACATAACATATCAATTAGTCTTGCATACAAAGTAATAGAAGTCATTCATTGAGTGGAAGAAATACAAAGCCCCATTAGAACCAGATAGAAGGAAGAAGGAAACACTAGAAAACTTAAGAGCAAGGCAAACAAGAATGGATCTCGGATTTTGAAAGTTAAGACCCATCCAATTTTTTGGGGATTCCCCTATCATCATCGTCAAAGCCTTTTCCTAACTACTTAAGATCGGCTACACGAATCTTGGTCCGTCATTATACTATATTAAATACCATACCTTTAGTAAGATCATAAGTCCCCAAATCTTTTCACTACTTCCAACCATATCCTTTTGGGCCTACTTTTGCCCGTTTTAAACCTTCCATTTGAACTAATTTGCACCTCCGAATCGGAGTTGTACTAGGTTTGAACCACACATGGTCAGCCCATCCAAGTCTACTCTTTCTCATCTTTTCGGAGATTCCTTGTAAATTCCCAATATCGTACGCAAACTTCTGCAAAAACATCTTTTCTATTTGTTTGCAAACTGATACTATATAGCATCCCTTTGAGCAATTTTTGCATCTCAAAGGTTGTGGTGTCTGTGCCTAAGGATCACCCTTCCATCCAAACTAATACCAAAAAGTCGAGGATTACACATCAAATGGTTCTTGTCAAACTTAATTTTCTTAGTGAAATATGAGCTTACCAAACTTAATTTCGTTAGTGAAATATTCCACGACCCTCTGCAACTTCCTCTTCAACAAAAACAAATTTGGAAACCTTCCAAATGCACGTGCAACATAATCCATGAGAAGGGAAAAGAGGAATTGTGTTTTGGATCACCCGTAATCAATGTAACGTAACCTTCAAAATGCAGCATAGTGTTTTGGATCACCCACTGATCTGGATAGGCAGATCAATCCAAATTGTCAAACCAGTTTAAACTAATGAAAAATAAAATTGGGGCCATTTTGGGGGAGGGGACCCTGATTGACCACCCATTGAAACCAATCAGGATAGGCAATACCAGATCCAGATTGCCAAGTTTCAAACATTGATTCTTATGTTCTCAGTTTATTACATGCCTGACTCAGTTTATTATGGTACATGAAGCATAATCAACAATTATAGTTTCTTGAATTCCTGTAGTTTATCATTAGTTCTCAATACTAGCAATTAGGTTGTGAAAAGTGGTAAGAACCAGCATACACTGAACTCTCCCTATAAATAGAGGAACTTTCATCACAGGTGTGGCTACTTAAAGATGGGCTATGAGTACTGTTTTTTTGAAGCTGTATTTACTCAGAACTGTTTATAAAGCTGCTCCATGAAAAATTTCACTGATCTGTGTGGTTAGATGATGAAGAAATGGGGTGCAACTGTTGTAACTTTCCTATGCAGCTTTGAAAAAAGGTGGTGGTCATAATACAGAGGTACAATCCCTCCTCTGCAGAAACCACAACAAATTGTCCCCAAAAGAAAACAAAAGAAAATGTTCAAGGATTCAGAAAGAAGGCAGTAGTCATAATTCGGATATACAATACCCCACCCAGAAACCACAAGAAAATGTCCTCATCTCTGTAGAAAATGCACCAACATTTCCATGTAGAGGATGTTCTCATGCAATCATGATCTCAACCCCAACCCAACAGCTTAATCCGACCTGGCCGTGGATTTCATATTTTACGTACTCTTATCTATAAAAGTGTCCTAAAACCTGATTTACTATTATAAAAGGAAAAACCTCCTTTTTTCTTTTACTTGATTGATGATAAGATTCCATTAAATAAAACACAGCAGAAAACACTGAAATAATCAGACAATGTAAACAAGTAAAGTAAATCAGATTACAAAGCAACCGAGAAATATAGAAGTTAGTCACCTAAAATGATAGTAACCTGAGATGCCCTTCCTTTATCCAGAGACCACCGCTTCGGTGGCCACAAAAAGTGGCGGGAAAAGATGATGGGTTGAGGGAAACACATCCTAACACTATAGTAATATACTCGCAAACCACCATACGGTTCGAGTCTCATCTAGCTCACATAATGAGAGTCACCCTATATTTCCCAGGGTAAGGAGAAAGAGCAAAAAATCCTACTGTAAACGAAATTGGGCTTCAAAGTACAATAGCATAATGAAAAAGCAAAGCGCCCCAACCCCACCCACAACAAAAAAGCTGGAAAAAAAACAAAAAAAAAGAAGGCAAGCTTTTGAGTGTTTTTCCACCATTTTCCCAGCATGCAAAATTTCGGCATCGAAATGCCCCAATGCCAAGGAGAAGGCAAGCAGGGCCAATGCACTCTTCTTCATCATGTGCATCATATGAAAGGGCCTCAATGTGAAAGATCCTTAGCTATTTGCCACCTATGTATGCATATAATGCACCAAAAATTGAGCTAAAAACTATCTTCTAAGCACCTTTTGCAAGACTAAGCTCCCCATTCTTTTAATCTTTCAGACCAAGGCCCCCAATTCACCATTAATGTGGACTGATCTTTTACTTTTGAAATATTCGTTTCCAACTTTGATGGTGAAGAATGCTGTGGCAAAACCATGATATTAACAAAGCCATTGAAGCCCTCAATTTTCAGTGATCCCCTTATAAACCCTCAACAAGTATTCAGCCTCATTCCCAAAACTCAACACATATCTTTGCAAAAATATATTTTCTGCTCTTTTGCAAAACGACGTGAATTCGACATCCTTCTTGAGCAAATTCTTCGATCTCAAAGCTTTCAAGACTCGGTGCCTGGGGATAACCCTTCCCTCTAAACTAAGGGAGAAAAGCAGAGGATGCGAAACAAGATAAAACTTGTCTAATTTTAATACATTAATGAAATAATCCATACGCATGTTCAAGTTCTTCTCAGACAAAGTGAACAAATATGGAGACCTTCGTAATGCACACACAACATCCTCTTCGGACCACCCAAAATTCTTACACAACTCAACTTTGGCCTGCCATGTCTCCCTGCTCAGACAACTCATTGCCAAAATCGCATGAGAAAACAACCCCGAATTAGGGTCGAAACCCATTTCCTTCACCCTCTCTGCAATTTCCTTAATTCGTTTTGGTTCCATAGTAAAGAATCTGGGCTGTCTTAAAAGAAATTTATGTAACCGTGAGTCCTCAACTCCATAGCTTTCCAATAACCTTATGTTGGGTACTAGTCTCTTCTGTATATCAAATATCAGAATCCAACTAGATTTCTTGAGAGCTCTTACAACCTTCTCATTGGTGTGCAAATAGTTCTTGAGGAACTCAATTTTTGGGAGAATTTGTTTCTCAGTGCTCTTTGTGAGAATGACTGGATCTGCAGAGATGATGTGCCCGAGATCGCACCCCAAAAGACCCAAATCATGGAACGCTCTGAATTTGGGTTTGAGGGTTTTCTCCACATTGGCTTTAAGAAGCTCGGGACGTTTACAGATGATAGTTTGGATATGGGTATCACTGAAATCTGAGTTTTTTAGGAAGTTTATTACAGAGAGGGGATTTTCAGTGGTTTTAAGGTGGAGAAGACACGAAGATGCATTCACGGCTGATTCCATTGAGAGGCCAACATAATCCATGAGAAGAGTAACAATGGAAGGAAGAGAAGCAGAGGTGGAGGAAGAAGTGAAAGGGGGAAGAGAGAGAGAAGAAGAAGAATCATTGAAAGAGAGAGATAAAGAAAGAGAGAAGGGAAGGGAAAAGAGGAATTGAGGCATATAGAGAGAATGGGGTTTTGCCAAAGCCAAGCTTTTTCTGAGGGTTGGGAGCATCATTATTCAACCAACAATGGTTACATAAAGAACAAAAGAAAAACCAGGCATGGTAATGTAAAGAGGATAGCAAAAATACCTCTTTTACTTAGAATGGTGGATCCAGCTGCTTCGTCTTCTGCAAAATAATCAGAAACCTCCAAATGGAGAAAATGGGTTTTAAAAGCTGATACTTTGTGAGGGGAAAAAATCCCAAAACATTCAAACAGAGAGCAAAACAGCAGGCCTGTGTAATCCCAACAGACACAAATGCTATTTTTCCCTCCCTCTCTCTCTTTCTCTCACTCTCTCTCCAAAATGCGCACTCTCTCTCTAAACCCAACAGGTACACAAATCTCTGTCTCTCTCTCCTTTGCTCGTCTACGCTCGAACCCTAGAAAAGGAGTAAAATGCAGTCCGTAGAGCATGTTCCTGCGGGCGCACACTGGAAAATAACTCCATCAGACAAAATAGCTGCTTGGGAGCATTTATGGAAAATTGCTTCATGCGGCGGGACCGCAGTTCAACATTTCTGGTCCCCAAAGTATAAAGCATCCAGTTAATAGGTCGTTTATCTAAAAATAATTGAAACTAACTGTTAAGATGTTTTCTTATTATTTTTAAATTTTAAAATATATTTACTTACTTATATGGGAAAAGCTAACGAACATCGAGAGCTATAATGAATAGTAATATAAGTGGAATCTCAACCGTCAGATCTTCATCATGTGGCAAAAAATACATATCACTATATAAATTTTAATATTTTTTCTAGAAATCAAATTATAATGAAATTTTAATAGTGTGCACTAAAAAATAGACGCACAATTAAAAAATATAAAAAAAATATTTTTTAAATATAAAATGATTTAAATATCCCTTAAAATAATGGCGGTATATTAATAATTTTAAATTATTGTAAATAATTTTTTTATATTTTTATATGGTGCGCAATAAGCTTAGGTATATACACTCAAAATGTCATCTTAATCAGATTTATAGAAAAAATTAAAATTAAAATAGTGTTATGTATTTTGAACTAGTCGATAAAGATTTGACGGTTGAGATTCCACCTATTTTACTATTCATTATAGCTGCCAAGTGTTCGGAAGGTTTACTGTATTTATATTTATAATCTCCATATTAGATATTACATGTCGCTTAAAATTAGGTCAAAAAATCTGTGTTAAAAATAGATTTTTAAGAAGTGACCCATTTCTACATGGACTCATAGAAATCATGTTATTTTATTCCATCTAAATATAACTGAATGATTAGTTTCAATGGAAAACACATGAATTTTGAGTTATTGAACATCTAGATCTTTTCTTCCAAAAGTTGGATTGTTCTTGTGCAATCTTGAAACATCGAATTTTAGAGTGCAAGTTAAATTTTTTTTTTTTCTTTTGAGGTTATTTGCTCCTATATTATATGAGGGGCTTAAACAATCAAATTAAGGGGCACATAAAAAATTCATCAGAAGATGTTGTTTCGATGCCCAAATATCTTCAAGGGGGCACACTTAATAAAAATAAAAAAAACTTATTTTTGATAAGAATAAAATAGTCAAAATTCCGAGCAAATTAAGAAGGTATTTTAGTCATTTATTCTTATGAGAAATATTTTTGTTATTTGCATTAAGTACACTCTCGTGACAATTAAGCCTCATATTTGATGTCAAATTTTTTTATAAAATAATAAAATCAAATATGACATAATTCTAAATCCTTCGATTAAAGTCAAACATTTAGAGGCTAACTTGTGATCTTATTTTTAAAGCTATCCTAACTACCGATTTAAATCGAACGGCTGAAACTAATAATTGAATATGCTTCATATATGGTTGACATGGTTGACATCAAGTAATCAAGCCTCATATTTGTTGTCAAACTTTTTTATAAAATAATAAAAATCAAATATGACATAATTCTAAATCTTCGATCACACACTAGAGGATAACTTGTGACATTATGATTAGGGTTAGAGGATAACTGGTGACATTATGATTAGAGTTTGTATACAATGCGACCATTTATTTTTGGCATAAGGATGTCATAATGGCTTATAACCCTCTAATGTGAAATTTGATTGGTTTTTATACAATAAGACCATTTATCTTTGGCATAAGGTGGTTACAATTGCTTATAACCCTCTATTATGAAATTTGATTATTTGAGTAAGTCACACAGTTTGAAAAGATTTCTTTTGAAATTTGATTATTTGAATAAGTCACAAAATTTGAAAAGATTTCTTTTAAACTTTGAGCTTGATCTATAGAATAAATGCAACCACCCAATTTCACATCCAAAGATCATATCAATTATGACCATCTTGTATTAAATATAAAAGGTTTCATTGTATACTTTTCCTTATAATGGGTATAGCCATCCTATCTACCGATTTAAATTGAACTGTATAAATCAATAAGTGAATATGCTTCACATATAGTTGACATCAAAGACTTTGGATATTTGCAAACATCCCTCTCTTATACAGAGGGAGAGATCTCTCTCTCTCAAAAATTTAAAATAAGTGAAGCCTCGCCTCATGACTCATCGAAACTTACAACTTAGCATTGGAAAACTTTTACATCAATTATCTTGACTTGAACATTATAGTTGTGACAAAAAAATAAGAGTTTTAAGCTCTAAAAAAAGTATATATTGTAACAAATTATCTAGACCATCTATTTCACCATAAAAATAAGTATTCATAGATCCACAAAATCTGTACCATTATTTGAATTTCAATTTTTATTGTAGTTGAAAATTGATTTTAGATCCATCGTAAATTTTAGATGAGGACTTGACAAGAGGCTTTATTTTGTTTTCATAAAGCCTTTATAGAAACTTAATCCTTATTTAAGTTGTAGCATGAAGGGTCATAATAGATCTTAAGTTAACCCATCAGGCTTCTATTGCTAATGGAATGCTTCAAAATCTACCAACAATGTATTAATCCTCATCTCCTGAATCCAACTTTACTTTTGGGCGTGTATAGCATTGCTCCTGTTAGATTTTACAGTTATTTGATCTGATTTCACCAAATGAATAACAACATAACATGACGGTTAAATTCTTAAACACCTAAATCTAACCACCCCAAAACTGGATGTTCATATTCAATAGGACTTTTTTAAGAAAGTACTACAAGTTTGGAAGGTGAATTCAGCTTTTTCTTTTTGATTACTATTATGAGTGGAGTACACCCTCAAAATTTTGATCCCAAAGTATTCTTTTTTATTTATCTTTGGCACATGACATATTAAAAGATACATTTAATAAGGCCATTTACATTTGATATAAAGAAGTCATAATCATTATTAACCGTTAAAAGGTGAAATCAAACAAGTAGAGATGTGTCATTGACTACACACACACAAACTTTGAAATAATATTCTCGAATGTTGTGACACATTACAATCTAATTGCACATCCAATGGTTCAAAATGATTGTGACCTCTTTGGACCTAAAGTAAATGGTCTTATAATATATAATCCCTTAGATATATAAACCTTTTTCATTAGTTATTAGATACCTTACTAAATGACAAAAAAGTTCCCAAATACAAATTAATTAGCAATTAGAACTCAAAGGGAAAGTGTTCTTTTTCAAATCAACGAATATTTAGGACCACCAGACACAGTTTACCATAAGAACTAGAGCATACCATAGATTATGAAGCTTTATGCCATTGATTATGAAGTTTTCTCGAAATAATTTCAACCAAGGTTTCTACATCATAATATTGTGCATAACCCAATTATAAATCACAGTTATAATAAGTGAGAAACACTTTTTAATGGTTTCTTTCTTGGGAAAATGGAAATAATTGCCATTGCTAAGAAATTTGATTGATCTGTTTTTCAGGAAATGGGTACCAGGTAATCAATGTCACTGCTTGAAACTTACATTCCAAAGGTATTGCTTTCTATCAGCTAAATGCCACTGAATAATTACACAAGCTACTTGAATTTGCTCAATCAAATAGTAAAAACCTTGAAAAGAATAAAGAAAAAAAAAGGAGGGGGGGGGGGGGGGAAGAAAGAAAAAAAAGAAGAAAAGAAGAAAAGAAGAAAAAAACCTTATTCCCCTGTAACATGATCCAATTAGAAATGCTTGCTCATGTTCAGCTATGCCAGCCGGACCCCCATTTACTCCGTCGCTGTCTAATTTTGCATATTGCAACACACATTTCATTACAAGCGAAAGGAGTGGCCAAACAATTATATCCATATCTGCTATTTTCATTACATCGTACACTTTTTACATTTCATGAAACACCAATTGTGACAAGATAAAGCAAAAGAAAAGGGGAACATTTACCTTTTAGTGGCATCAATAAACATCGCTCTGGTCCAATGCTCAACATCTTCAGACTCAGAGGGGCGAGGCGGAAGCGGTGGATGCTCCACAATATCCCAACCTTCGACAAGGCAGTCCCCCTTTTTACTGATGGTTGCCTCATTTGTGTAAAGAAAGCTCATATCACTTCTTCCTTTCTGCTTATCAGGCTGCCATTGCATAGAAGAAAAAAAATCAAGTGAATTTTCAAAGAAAAAAGGAACAAAGACAAAAGATAACACACCCAAATGCAGACCCTGCTGCCGAATTTGCTTCTATTGACATGTGGGCTTTGGCTAGAAGTAGAGAAATGGGGGATACTTCGATCCTGGAACATGCTATGGGGTTGTTCAAAAAAGGTTTAAATGGGCAAATGGAACATGCTATGGGGTTGTTCAAAAAAGGTTTAAATGGGCAAATGGAGATAAAAAATTGAAACATAAGGAATAGAAGGAAGAAAATGTACGTATGTTTAAATTTAATGACAATGAATTATTAAAAAAAAAACTCAAGCTGACATAATTCAGATTTGTATTGGCTGTATGTAGCCAGATTGAAACATAATTGGCTCAAATCAATTTTGCAGGATGAGTTCAAATAAGGTTAGGTAAATAATGGAAAAAGAAAGGAAGCTGGGTTTTCTGAGAGATAGCAATCCAAACAATGACAATTACCTTCTGTTGGCTTAAAAATCGATTGATGAACACTATTAAATCTAGGAGATGCATTTCGGAGTCTCAAGAGAAATATTCTACTGATGCAATCATGTTGTGCACGCCATTTGGAGGCAGCCCCTTGTACAGTTGAATATGCATGAGTAGAATATAAAGAAAAAATCGATTTTCATGAGCTAAGGACACCATGACCATGGTCCTCAGCTTCATGAAAACTGGGGTGTCAGAAAATCCATGTTCTCTGTAGTTTAGAGGTTTCAACCTATTTGAAGAAGGGTGTGGTTTGTATAGAACCGAGGCTCTAAACAATCAAAGTAAAGCGCATCTTCAAATAGTGTCGAGAAATGTGGTTTCAATGCTAGAAATCTTTGTGATAGCCTTAAAATATATTTTCATCTCTAATTATAAAATCTAAAGCTTCAAAAATAGTAGATCGAACAAATCTATGAAACTTGAAAATATTGAAAATTGACGGTCCAAAAATGCATTACAAGATGCACTATTTCCAAAATTTGAAATCCATTTTTTTCTCATATCCATGCATCTTGAGGTTGAGATGATAAATTTGAGGTTATTTGGGCATCAAAACAACCTCTTCTTGTGAAATTTTTGAGGTGCGCCCTAATTTGATTGTTTAGAGCCTCGCACTTATATAAACTTTTTCCTTAGCAACTTCCTAGCAATCAAGGCATAAAGCCTGTCAAATGACAACAGGTATATTTGCTCATATGAAAATAAACAGCCAATTTCATACAAGTTGAAAGTTGAGTTACATTTATTCACCTCAAAAATTAAATGTATAACTGACCAGTACATCATCATATAAGAATCTACCTTTATACTTGGTGCATGGGCACTTCCCTCCAAACAGTATGATGACGTCACAGAATTTATCAGATACTGCTCTTGCAAAACAGATGTATTCACCTGCTGAACTGGTTTCCTAGATCTAGAAAACAGAATGGAAGTGAATGAGATTAGAGGAACAGGTACGCATGGTTCTCAAGAATGCTATGTTACATGCGCATGGAGACTTTTATTTAATTTTCAGTAAAAAGAAGGGTAAATATAAAAACAATGCCTCGAACAGTCATTTTCTCTGAAGGACTGGGAAAGGTATTCCAAATACCAAATAAATTAAAGATATTTCAGTAAAATTCATCAGAAGTACTCAACTGGGTTAAATTATTTATAGATAAAATTAGATTACATGTAGGCATAATTGTTACTGGTGGTGCCCATCTCTGCCATGTGAAATTGAAAAATACGGTCGCCTAAAGGACTTTATTCTGTGTATGTATGCATCCATTGACTAAGTCACTTTTGGGAGCCATTAAGTCAGGAACCGAGAAACTTTTTAGCAAGGACCATATGAGGAAAATACTTATCATAGGAAGAAAAAAAAGGCCATCAGCCACAGAGAACTTTCTGCTGTCTTCCCTAGATCACAGAAAAGTTACAATATCCATTCAAAAGACATTATCATTTTATCCAGTTAGAAGACATTAGGACTATATACTGTGTACACGGTTTAGTTTAGCTTCTTTCCCTTTTCTTTTAATTGTTTATTTAGCTGTGTAATATAATGTATGATCATTCCATATTTCTGGGCTACTACACAAAAAATTAGGTTTGATTCCAAAGACCAAAACTTATTGGTATCATAAGCTGGAGACAAATTTGCAAATCATAAAATAAAGTTTATCCTGCATTTATGTGTAACAAATTAATTAACCAACATAAAAAGCATGTAATTGTCATTATGCACACTGAGAATACTTTTCTAGCTCATCACTCTATTAAGAACCCTTTGCCAGTACATAGCCTTCACATAGTAGTAAGCAATTTACATAGTTAAAAGTTGACATTCACAGGTCAAACAAGTATGGATTCAGTTTTAACATGGGAATATGCTGTTGAAGAAAATAATATTAACTTTCAACTTCCACTCACACATATGGCAGAACCTACAGAAACAAGCTCTGCGGATCTCCATGTGTCTTCAGCCTATATACACAACCCTCCTCCCACTTCACAAGACAGAATGGGAACCCATCCCAAACCTCTTCATAAGAAGTCCCACCATAGTCACTCAAACATTTCCAAAACAACCCCTGCCATCTAAAAACATACACAGGATGTGTATGACATGCTAGCTACATTTGCCTTGAACATTATACATCCGACACACCAGATACAGTCCCAATCTCCGCATAATGGGTCCCTAGCTAGCCTTATTGTGCTCTCAAACAAAAAGAGGTCGATGGAAAAGATCTACCTCATAGTCGAGCATATATGAAGATCATCCCAAAATACAGGAATTTGGCCCAAAAATCCCCTAGGTTGACACTTTACCAAAAACCATTCGCACAGCACATCATTGGATTGCATTACATGAGCTTAGGATGTGGTAAGTCATATATGATATTACATTACAGGTCACCATTTAAAAAGATAAACCATAAGTTGACATCCCAGCGTAACCAGGAAGTCAATTCATAAGCATCACATGATTGATGATTCTCTAGTACTTTTATTCTCCAAAACAGTCCACATGGTTCGACAGTATTAGTTAGAACAATTTTTTTTTCTTTTGCTTTGGAAGCTGATAACAAGTACAATGTTTTGAATGAAAAGGAACAATATATATTTATTGCTACTAATTGACACAATGTTAGGAATGAAAAATAAGAATATATTTTTTTTTTATTTTTTTCAAAGTACTGCATAAAACTTCACTCAAAAAAAAAACATAATGACAAAGATGTAAGCATTAAATATGATTCCAATCTTTAAAGGTTCTTTGCGTGGGGGCAACCCCATTGAGCTGTTCTCTAAACTGTAATAGATTAGAAAGGAGAGGAGTCAATTGACCTTGAACATGCTATCTTTGAGGTAAATGATTGAACTTCTTTCTTAGCACCTATAGTTTGTAGCAATTTTGCAAATGCTTCAAATGTCGACATTTCAGATGGAAAGTCCAGACACAACGTATTGCAGCAGTATGCTGTAATGCACGCCACACTTTTTTTTAAAAGAGAGATCCCTTTCTGTAGGTCTTTATGTGTTTCAACAGAGTGTGGTGAAGCACTAGAATAATTAAAACTGATACTGCCTACACCATCAACGTGGGGCTTCTTCTCTGACTCCATTGAAGCAACACCAAAGTTTGAGCTTTCTGCATTCACAGCACAGGAATTCTGGCGTGGTATAAAGAGAGGATACTCCTTACTGCATAAAACAAAACCATTAATGAGGAAAGTGCCCTGGACTTCATTTGACAAGATAAAAACACATAAATACCTACATAGATGCTGGTTCTGTGTGTGTGTGCATAGAGATAGAGATAGAGAGAGAGAGCGAGAGCGACGGGCAGGATATAAAGGAGGGTATCCTACTTTTGGGAAGCTGGACTCACATCCCAGTACGAATTCCTTTGCCATATTCGTGAGCATGACCCCTGGAAAAAGATACACGTTAAGAATAGGTATATATGTATGCATGTATGAATGTATGTATGTATGCATAAACATAGCTTCATATAACTCAGAAAACTTACAGCAAAGCCTGAATTATGAAGAATTGGGGCACGCAAATACCAAGCAACAAGATCAACAAGATGCACCATGTACCTGTGAACATTTTTAAGGCCAATTAGACACCTAGTAGAATAGATGGTGGCACTTGGACAACATAGCCATGTTAATCAACTATGAGTTATGAAGCTCAACAAATTAGACAAGAAAAATATTGCTGGAGCATATGGTATGGCCACTAGAATACATTGAAGTCCCAGGTTGGCAAACTTCATATGCATTGGAACTTAGCCAGAAGAAGAACAAAAGAAAAGCAAACAAATTTTAATAACCATAAAAATGGCCCCAAAAGATAGCATCCCAGTGAAGAAAATAAAGCAAGTAATATAGGTTAGGTGGTTCTACATGAGAGTTTTGAGACAACGGTCATAGAGAACTTGTAAGAAAACGAAGCATGCAGAAGTTATCCTTCCATCAAATATGAACTAGTAAATTGGCAAGTAGAACTACCCCAGAGATGCTGCAAGCTCTTCAGATTGGACAGAATGGGGATCAAGTCCTCTGGGCAATCGAGCATTACAGATTTGATCATATCGTAGATCATTGGGAGTATCATTTAGTTCTTTCCTTTCCCCTTCCAGATTCACCTAGAAAGTACAAAGAACAAAAAGAGTCCTGTTAATATACCGGGCATTACAACTACGATTAATTTTGAGAGATTATCAATAAAAGTATCAAAAAAGAATAAAAGATCCAAGACAACATTAGCTCATCTTGTTAACCAGAAAAAGCTAAGGATCACTAATTTCACAAGGGATACAAAATGGAAATTGGATAGGTATAGGCCTGGGCAACAAAGCTCTCTACGGAACTAGAAGAGATTCACCATTACACATGGACCATTAGTCATGAATTTAAGTCAGACATCCCATGTAACACATGAAACTCTTCATCACATCTTTCATATGGGATAGGCATGTCTACTGACAATTATGATAAGCCATATATGATCGTAGTTTTCTTATACAACCCGCAACTAATACTTACTGGGCGCTGTGGGAACAATTTGCAGACATTTTTTATAATCACAGCTTGCTTGTGGAGCACTTCAGAAGTGATTGCAATCTGCAAACCAAGTAAGAAACATCAGTTAGAAGAAGTCAAACTGCTTAAAACTTCCATGCAACATCAAATACATGGAAGTTAGGACCCCACAATGTTTTAAGGATTATAGAAGGAGATAAGCATGACCATGCACCTTGATCATAAGTGAATGTCTGAATGACTAAAGTCATAAGTTAGAAGGAATGGATAATACAATAGGAATGCTAATGCGTTTGTGTAGATAGATATACAGACAGACACAAACATAAAAATATAACCAGGTCTCAGTGTTGGCTAGCATGGTTCTTCTTAGATGTTGATGCAGGCTGTCCACAGCTTCAATGAGGCATGCCTAGTCAGCACATTGTCAACCCCTGGTTGTTGCATAAATAAATGTAATTGTGTGTACCATTATTGCATTAAAAAACTTGTGTCATAGGAAATAAGATTGTATTTGCATGGTTTTTAAGTCTAGGCAAGAGGTGTAAATTAATGGTTCCAATACCATTCATGCAAATAACGTAGTGGAGAGACGAATGAGTTTTTCGTAACAATAGGTCCACATCAAAGGACAACGGTGAGCCCATACTTCTTTGTCTTAGTTACGGACGACTTAACTAGGCACCTACAAGATGAGGTACCATTGTGTATGTTATTCGCGGACTACATAGTTTTTTGATCGATGAGACCTGAAGCGGTGTCAAGACAAAGTTAGAACTTTACAGGGACGCTCTAGAATCTAAAGGTTTTAAAATTAGCAAGACTAAGACAAAGTATATGGAATGCAAGTTTAGAAATAATAGGCATAGAGAAGAGGAAGTAGTTAAGATTGACGGCCAAGAAATACCAAAAAGAATGTACTTTCAATATCTTGGGTCGATCATCCAAAAAAATGGAGTGATTGAGAAATATGTCGCACATAGAATTAGAGTTGAGTGGGCAAAGTGGAGATGCGAAACCGGAGTTATATGTGATCGCCACATAATGCTGAAGCTAAAGGGCAAGCTCTATAAGATATAGGATAGCTGTGAGACCAGCTTTGTTTTATAGGATGGAATATTGGGCGGTCAAAAACAACTTACACATAGGATGAGTAGCCGAGATGAGGATGTTGAGATGGATGAATGACAAGACAAGAAGGGATAGAATTCGAAATGAATACATTCGAGAGAACTTAGGTGTGGCTCCAATAGGCGATAAGATGAGAGAAAATAAACTTAAGTGGGTTGGTCATGTTCAGCGCAGATCTAATATAACACCTGTTAGGAAGTGCAAGTTGGTTCAAATAGAAGGCTAAAAAAAAATAAGGGGTAGGCCCAATAGGACAGTTGGAAGTAGTGAGAAAAGATATAGGGACCTATGACCTCACTAAGGGTATGACCCTTGATAGAGCCAAGTGGCGGACTAGGATAAGTGTAGCCGATCCCAAATAGTTTGGAAAAATCTCTGATGATGATGATAACCATTCAGGCACAATTCATTTGGTTTCTTTCTAGCTAAGTTAAGTCAAATCCAATGTTCATGCACTATAAAGTGTCTAGAAGTCTCCCCAAAGGTCTCTGTATCCATGTAACATCATTTTTAATGAGGGGAGGACAAGATAAATGATCTTCATGTGCCTGTAGAACTTATTGATTGAGCGGTGCTCCCATTGTGCAGTCATCTCCTTCCTCTTAGTTTCTTTGTTTCCATTCTTTCTTCATTGTTGTTTCTTTTTCACTGTCATTTGGTATCAGAGCAAGTATGAGTTCAGATTTTCAGAGAAGCTTCTTCATTTATAGCGTGTCCTTCTTCCATGGTGGCAAGAAGACCTGAAGGAGAACGGGGCAACAATTTGATGAATGAAGTAAGAGATGAAGAGTTGGGGGAACTTCGCAGGCAAGTTGAGCAATTAACCTTGCATCTCAAGCATCAAGAAGCTCAAAGTGAACATTCATACATTCGTGGTCAGTCGAGCAACGAGTAGGATGTTAATTCCTTTGCCAATCAGCCTCTTAGAGAGGAGGCATGGGAATCGAGACTCTTTCGCGCGAACATTGTTCTTGGCAAGGAGTGTAACTGAATACAACAAAGAATTTCACAAACTAATGGTACGAATGACATCCAAGAAACTAAGGAACCACTCACTTCAAGACATGTCAGTAACGTAAATGGTGATTTGTGATGGAGCAGAAATGCAGCGGTTATCGAGGATCAATGACGCATACCAACTAACCATGAAACTTGAGACTGGATTGGTTGTAGTGGCACAAGGAAGTCTATTATGTTTGCAGTCTCTACCATAAATTGTGAAGCTTCAAGAGGTGGAGACTGAAAAAGGCTGCGCTGCCGGAACTGGAGATAGTGGACCCACACAAGATGAAGGCCAAATAAGCCATGCCAATCGTCCCATTACCTGCTTCAAATGTGATCAAGCTGGTCACTTATCCAGCGAGTTTGCAAAGTTACAAGTGGATACCCATGTAAACCCGGTGGAAAAGGGAGACGGTGAACAACTCATGGATGACACCCTTGAACCCATATATGATGACGACAGAGATGTAGAGTGAGAAGAGATTGGACCTGAAGTCGGAGAACCTGTGACCATTGGGTGTTGACCACAACTAAGGCAGGGCGTGATGAGGATTGGCTACGGTCCAAACCCATCCTAACTATGGCTGCAAGGTATGTTCCATTGTCATTTATGGGGGGGAGTTGTGAGAACATTGTCTCACAAGACATTATGGAAAAGCTTAACATTAAAAACTTAGCCACATCCAAAGGCATATCGCATCTCATGATTTATGAAAGGTGATTACGTAAAAGTGACTAAAAGATGTTTGGTTCCTCTTTCCATCACTAGAACTTATAAAGATGAAATGTGTATGTTGTTCCTACGGATGTATACCACATGCTTCTAAGAAGGCCTTGGCAATTCAAATGGGAAAGTCATGCATGATGGCCAAAAGAATACCTACAATTTCAAAGAAACAATGTGTACCCTGCAAAGAAGAGAATGCTCCCAGATCTTATCCAAGAGAAGGGCAGCACTTTCTTACTTTGTCTCAGTGTCTGAAAGAAGATAGCGAGCCTCATTTGGCAAACTTTCTTACTTTGTCTCAGTTTCCAAAAGAGCATGAGGAACTTCATCCGCAAGTTATGGACTTAGAAAGGAAATTATTCATGAAAGCATAGTTACCATGACTGGTCTGGACCAGCCAGTCTTACCGGGCGGACCAACGACCGGTGCCTTGGCTGGTATAGTCTACTCCTGAGTAGAAACTAGAATTAGTCGAAAATAGATCAAAACCAATTTTTGACTAGTTTTGGCCAATCCAAACAACAGGTTTCAACCGGTTAGACCGGCTAAAGAAATAAGGGCAGATTTTTTATAATATATTTTATATTTTTAGGCCTCTATATGTTTAAAATTTATTCCAACCAATTCAACTGGAGGTTGGACCTTTTTTTAGCAAACCAGACCCCTAACCAATTTTTAGCCAGCCTGATCTTGATAACATTGCTTCACAAGTTCGAATCGAGGATATACTCAACCAAGATGGAAGTTCTATAGCCTTTAGTGAAAAGCTCCATGATGCAACATAAATTACTTTGCATATGATGTGGAATTCTATGCATTTGGTCAAGCTCTACGGCATTGAGGGCACTATCCCATCCAAAGAGAGTTGATTTGGAATTCTGAAGCACTGAAGCACATCATCAAGGAACCTTAACCAGTGACATGCAGAGTGGGTTGTGCTTTTGCAAGAATTCAGTTTTGCATTGAAATATAAAAGTTGGCACTCAATCAAGTGGCTAGCATACTTAGTCGCTGTGTGGTGCTTCTAAAACACTACAATGCACACCTTATCGGCTTTGAGGAAATGAAGGAACTGTACGCTGAGGTTTCAGATTTTCGGAAATTTTGGAAGCTATGCAAAAAAGGTAACCATGACGATTTCTCTCAAGGGACCCGCTTATGCATACCAAAATGCTCATTGCATGAGGATATCAACAAGGGTACCAAATTTAGGAGGTTTGGGTGGACATTTTAGCTGTGCCAGAACTATTCTTTGGTAGGAGAAAAGTATTTTTGGCCGAAGTTTCATTGAGAAGTGAATACACTGTCAGACAATCAAACTTCAATTGGATACTCAAAATATAGGTCTCTACATTCCCTTGTTAGTTTTTAACTCTCCATCAGAAGACGCAAGCATCAATTTTGTGCTTGGACTGCCAAGGACTCAAAGCAATATAGATTCAATTTATGTAGTTGTTGATCGATTTCTGAAATGACACATTTCATTCCTTGCAAAAAAACAATGGATGCTTTCTATGTTGCTAATCTTTACTTTTGTGAAGTGGCTAGGCATCATGGAATATCCAAGTCAATTAGATCAAACCAAGACACCAAATTTCTCAGCCACTTTTGGAGGACCTTAATGGAAGAAACTTGGGACTAACCTGCTCTACTGTAGGGCCTATCGACCCAAGTAGGCAGACCAAATTGAACTGGCGAACCAAACTCTTGGAAATGTACTCCAAAGTTGGAGTGGAAGAGACCTAAACAATGGAATATGGCGCAACCAAAACTGAGTTCGCATACGGCACCATGGTGAATCATTTGGAATGAACGCGTCTATCTGAGATAGTTTATGGGTGTAATCCTTCACATAATCTTCTAGTGTCTTTGTCAGATTCAATAAAAGCAAACAAAGCATCAGAATGCCTCACTTTTACAATTGTAAGGATCCATTAACATGTTCATCAAAAGCTTGAGAAAAGCAATGTAAATTACAAAGAAGCAGTGCAGCTGATGCACATCGAAAGGAAGAATTTCAAAGAAGGGGAGCTTGTGTGGGAATACTTAAAGAAAGAAAGGCTTCCAGTGGGCAACTGGAACAAGGTCAAGGAGAACAAAGTTGAACCATGTTTCACATCTTAGAGAAGATCAATGACAACTCCTAGAAGATTGAGCATCCCAGGAGCATTCGCACTGATCCTACTTTCAATGTTCAAGATCTATCAGAATACTACTACGAATCAGATACGAACATGAGAACGATTTCTTCCTAAGAAGGAGAGAATGATGCAGGCCGTTGGCAACATCAATGAAGTATGCCTAGTCAGCATTCAGTCCACCATGGTTGTTGCATAAATAAATGTAATTTGCATTACAAAAAAAAAAGAACTTATGTCATAGGAAACATGACTGCATGTGCATGATGCCTAAGTCTAAGTAAAACATGTGAGTTAATGGTTCAAATACAATTCATGCAAATTTCTTATGGTTTCGTAGTGGCTAAGTCAAGTCATATCAAATCCATTGTGTGTGTACTAGAAAGTGTCTGGGAGTCCCCCCAATGGTCTATATATGCATAGCTTCATCTTTTGTGAGGGGAGGACAAACAAAACGATGTTTACGTTGTTAAACTTCGTAGTTGAGCCCTGCTCGCATTGTACTCCTCTGCTCCTTCCTCTTAATTTATTTGTTTCTCTTCTTTCTTTTGCTGCTGTTTATATTTCTCCATTATATGTTGAGGCCTGAGCCCAGCTGTTCAATGATACGAGATTGTTTCCTAAACAAATCAGCAAGTAACATGGAGAAATACAGACACATCCATATATATATATATATATATATATATAGGCATATCCAAAAGCGTGAAAATAACAAAATTTTATAGTATTATATGCTGAATGGATCTTAGTTTAGATTTCCAAATCACTCAGTATGGAACAGAATGATATTAAAAGGAAAAACGTCACAATGACAATGAACTTCTCTACGCATCTCCAAATAAATGAAAGAAAACATTCTCTTATTGGATGAATAAGAAGCGAATATCTACCCAAAAAAAAAACGTAAACATTATCACAATCAAATCTTTTGCAGGATAAACTCACAAGCCCTAAATTCTGCGTGCATATGATGTTAGGGTAATACTTCTGCAGCTGCTCAGCACGATTTTTCTCCAACTGCATGGAAGTAAGCACATTATCAAAAGCAGGAAATGATTAGAATTGAACTTCTTGGACATAAAACAAAAAGTACCCAAACTACGTAGCAATGAAGCAAACTATTACCAAAGTAAATTAGAAACCAACAAAAATGGTATAAAAATATACTAAGAGAATAAGTTTAGTAGTACCACAATAAAAGCAGATTTCAGCAATGCATCTCTATTGTCCTGCTCCTGCGTCATTTTTTCTCGTTTGGCCTTTGCTATAGCAAAACATATAGGTTTAACAAACAACAGTTTAGAAAGCACAACCTGCATGGGGATGAACTAACACTACAAGTAATAACATACTCATAACTATGAAAGAACTGACCTTGGCGGAGTTGTTTCTCAATAGTTGAAAGCCTCTTCTTAAGCTGGGCTAATTTCTCATTGTGAAGTACTCTCCAATTCCTTTGCCCATCGGCCTTTTTCTAGATACACAAATTAAATAGTATTCAGAAATTGTTGATGCTGGAAATATGGAGAAAATAACACCTCATTGTACTGTATTGCAAGCTAGACATCAATGAACTCCTTCTCCTCATGCAACCATAATCTACGTTTGGGAAGGGGTATTCTATGCCATAAGATATATACCGATGGAACCTATGGCTATCAACAGGATACGCTTTGCCATGTCCTTACACTCTCAAGCAGACAATCAAAATGAAACTTTTCGGCCACGGTTAACAGTGGATTTGGAAAGAAGTCCCACCAGCTTTTTGTCTCAGTTGTTGAAGCACAATCAGACAACACACCCATTGCATTAGCCATCTTAATGGGCAGCTTTCTCAAACTCATCCAGTGCCAAAGGAAAATGATATAGGAAACACAGGGAAAGAATAAGACACTAGCAAAATCATGACTATAGAATGTCTCAAGGACTTGTGGACTATCATTATCAACCATTTTATTGCTATTTCATGTCTTTGATAATATTCACTCACTCGAGATGGAAATAAGAAAGGCAATAGTTCATATATCCAACCGCTAAAAATTTGTATTACAACTCAGAAAGAATAATACAAGCAATCTAAACAAAAATTTCTTCGAACATACCACTACAAAACAGTATTCTCATAAAAACAAGAGTGTATCAACAGTTTAAATTCAAAATAGGCAGGCAATTATGGAAAACCTTGGCCGTCATTTCTCCATTCAATCTCTTATACAAAGCATCACGAGTAGCCTCCAATGATTTCAATGCAGCATGATATTCATGTACTCTGAAAAATGTAACAAAACATGTTGCGAAGGAGTTAGCAACAAAGTGTAATATAATGCACAAGATTAAGCCAAATAAAAAATTTCACACAGCAGGAAAAAAAAAAATTACCACTTGCTTAAACAGGATTCCTCAGATATTAAGCCACATCAACATTAATTTCAATTTTTTGAAAATAAAAAATAAAAAAGGAAGAAAAAGAGCACCAACTTAATGCTAGAAATCGATACAAGTGCCTAGCTGCATAGGATCCGACGATATTTAATATGTGATCGAGATATCGAAAATAGCATGAATTATTAACGACCCAGAAATATTACATGGACTACAAATAAAACTGGGGGGCTTACTTGTAGCTGACACAGGCGACACAGATAGAAGGAAGGTTTGCATTCTCACACATACCGCAGTTACAACTTCTTCTAGCCATTCTTTCAAAGACAATACACAAACCTTCGTTTATAAGTCTGCAAAATCCCCATGTCACAGTTATACAAACCATCATCTAGTTTGAAACAGAATCAAATAACTAAACTCTACATAAGAATTGCAAGCGCCACAATAACAATAATAATCGAGAGAGAGAGATTTCGTATGGAAGAAATTGCAAATAGGATAGCCCATAATTCCCCAAACAATCATGTGCAAATTATCTGTGATTTCCTATATACAAGATCGATAGATAGATAGACTCATATTCACATTAAAATAAACCTTTAGAACTTCAATTTTGGTTTCTCCAAAAGATTTGTGAGAGCAGAAGAACGGCCGTGACTTTGCAGAAGGAAAAGCCGATGGTAAAATTAAGAGAGAGAGAGAGAGAGCTATAATAAAAAAATTTAAGATCAATAGAGAAAGCAATTAGGTTGAACTTACCAGAGCAGCTGGAATTGCCAACATGGGACTGGTTAATGAGTTTTATAAATTATAATTAGGATGAGAAAAAGAGGAAAAATTAGGAAATACCAGATTCATCGGAAAGAAGAACGGAAAAGATAATGACTTCTATAATTACCGGAGAGAGAGAGAGAGAGAGAGAGAGAGAGAGAGAGAGAGAGGAAAGAGAAACGGAAAACCCCAGGGACTGGGATTTTCGCGGCGGACCCGAATGGAAGGAAGGCAATTATTTTCCAAGACTTCAAATTTAAAATAAAGGAATGAGTAAAGGAATGTATTTACTCTGGAATTACAAACTTGGTAAATGTGTCAAATCATCGATAAGATACGATCTGACAGTTTATATATATATATATATATATATATATATATATATATATATTTCAATTTAATTTATTGCTATCGGTTTATCCATATCTTTCAATTTAATTTCAAAAGGAAATAGTTTATATAAAATTGCAATCTTATAACGTAGAATTAAAGACACTTCTGAATCCATTAGAAAAAATTGCTTTAATGTTGAAAAACCGATCTAATTGATCATCTCGACATAAAGATATATGAATCTGAACAAAAAAAAAAATTGAATTTAAAAAGTAATGCATCTTGCAACACATTATATAGACGGTTCTATTTTTAAGATTTTCATATGTTTATAGATCCACTTGATTTAAGTTTCAAATTTTATAATTAGTTATGAAAATAAATTTTGAAATAATCTTAAAACGTTTACACCAAAATTAATGTAATGATAAATCTTGGAGGTGCACCTTAGATTGTTTAATATTACAACCACACCTTTTAAAAATTTGTTAAATTTATCAAATTATCAATTATAGACTAACAATGTGGTAGTTTATCCATGTCTTTCAATTTAATTTAAAAATACCCAAAAAAAAAACACCTGGTCTTGAAATAGTTCGAAAAAGATAAATTATTAAAGAGTAATGCAGGTATTTTTATAAATTTTGGTTAGAATTTTGAGAGAGAGACATACACGCCTTCGTACGAATGCAATCATGTCCCACAGGAGCATAATGTCTTTTGGTGTCTTTCAAATATATGTACTGATTTGAGATTCGGAAGTATTTTCGCATCTTTTATTTGTAATTTCTTTAGTTTTAATTTTGGGCAAGGTTTTTATGGGTCTGTTGACTCGTTTATTTATACGAGTCTTCTCTCTAAAAAACATTAGGGGTTGACACTCTACATAAAAATTAAATTTAAAAGTAAAAAATATATTCGATATAGACTGTTGATTTGGGATTTTGGTGCGACCACTGCCTTTTAACATGCATCTTGCCTTACAGGCATAAGGGGACACACCTTTATAATTGTATCCCCTAATATACATTACATTTTTTTTTAACTTTTCTTAAAATCACTTAAAAATAACATAGTACCATATTTATTTTGGTATGGAGAGGTCACAACTTTGCTCAAAGTTTACATCTTATAGACTTAGAGCTTGTCAATAAAACACTAACTACTGTCGAATTTTCACATTTATTTGTCAAATTTCACATCTAACGGCTAAAAGTAATTGAGATTTTCATATACCATAAGTAGTGAAAATATTTGCTGCTCCTAAAGCGCATATTGTCAATATGTTTAGGATACCAAATATTGGAGTGTAACCTCTTGAATCCAAGAACTAACCTCAAACGTAAATTTTCAAATTATGCGCTCCATGTGCTTGAAAATATATGTCCCGATGTTGAATATGGACCATCCAATTTTTGGAAGGTATGATCTAAGTGTTGAAGAACTCAAAATCTAATAATGGAGTTGAAGTCATGGGGTAGCACCAATTGAGCCTCAAACTACCAGTCTAGGTTTCCATTCCCTTTGATGCATTCGAAAACTGTTAATTATTTCTAAAAATAGATGAGCGTCAGTATTGCCCATTGATCTACCCAATAAAACAAAAAAAAAACTCAAAATTCAATTTGATATTTTTAAAAATAAGTCATCTACTAATAATTCCTAGGCACATCCCATAATATTTTATTAAAAAGAAAGTCCCCCAAATAACTCGTCCGTTTTTAAGGACACCAAAAGAAGTGTCATGCCATCGCCCACATACCTTTCCCATTCCTCTTCCCATCTTGGAGAGAGGAACGAAGAGCAGGCATAGGATGCTCCCGCATGAGTATACTGCTTGGGAGGATTGTCTAATGGAAAATTTTTGGAACGACCTAACTATCCCTAGATACTATTTCCAAAAAAAAAAAAGAAAAAAAAAGAGATTCTAAAATCTTGAATATCTTGATTTTTCCCTCGAAAAAAATGAAAGACTCCTATTCAATATCGGGATGCCATATCTTTTTAGCCACATGGAGAGTGTGAGCTAAATGTTATTTTCTTTGAGGTTGGTAATGGGTTCTAGATATAAGTGTCCGAAATTTGGGATCTAACAAATATTCTAGCTTGGATTTTGCCCAATGGAGCAAATGGATTTTAAATTTTAATTATAATTCTAATATTTATAAAGCCATTCAAATCCCAGGCAAGAGTCAACGCCTAGAAATAACTTAAGCCCTGTCAATGGCAAGGCAAGACTTTACTGTGCCGTAAACTAAGCAATTTTATTATTAAAATTTTTAATGTAAGAAATTATAGGTTTACCATTAATGCGTTTAAAGGACAAGAGACTCATATGTAGAAATGATTCCCTTCTTATAACTCTACTTTTGAGATGGATTTAGGGCTTAAATTTTATGGAATATATAATGGGTGTGGTTTCCATACGGTTGTAACCATAAACAATCCCACTCCGGTGCACCTTCAAATTTTGTCGTAATATATAATTTTGATGTAAAATGTTGTTGAGATTTTCTCAAAATCCAGTTTTATATCTAATTATAAAAATTTTAATTTCAAAAATACTTAAAATCAAGTAAATCTATAAACATATGAAAATCATGAAAATGGATATTATAGATAATACGTTGTAAGATGCACTATTTTTTAGACTCAAAATCTTCTTAATTTTCATAGTCATACATCTCGATGTCGGGATGATTAATCACATGGTTTTTTAACATTAAAACAACCTTTCCAATGGATTTTTTAGGTGCATCATAGTTCTGCATTATAAGGCTGCAACCTTATGTAAACTTTTTCCATATATAATATGTATGGAGATCATGAACATATAAAGGGTGCGGTTTGTATAGAACCTATGCTCTAAATAATCAAATTGGAGCCTACCTTCAAATAGTGTCGAAAAATGTGGTTTCAACATTGAAAATCTTTATGATAGTCTTAAAATATATTTTCATCTTTATTTATAAAGTTTATTTAGCTTAAAAAATAGTGTAGGTGTAACAATCCTAAAATTTCAAAAAAAAAAAAAAAAAAAAAGGGGGAAATGATGCTTTTAATAGGTGATGGTCTGATTGAGTATAATGGTCCTTGGGGACCATCACTATTTTCAAAACTTTTACTTCGGTTATTTTGCTTTGCTTGCTTTTGCCTCCTGCTGCTTGCAGCTGGCAACGTCCTTTAGCGGACGTGGTTTTCGTATGATAAAAAGCAGACTTTTAACGCGACACCTCAGGTATGAGGTAGAGCGTAATAAAATAATATAATAATACGTTATAAGAATTTAAATAGGGGATGTGAGCACTCCCACCCTAAAACAAAATTTTGAGATCTCTCTCTGGTCTAAACACAGTGAACTTCTCTCTCGAACCGAATTTTTTTTATTGGAAGCTCCCTCTCAAATAATTGTGGGTAAGTGACATCGTCTTTCTGAAAAATAGTCTATTTTGAATAAATAGTGATATTTCCGTCTAGGATCTTTATTTTATCAGTTTTGTGTGTAAGTGACCTCATTGTCTCGAAAAATAATCCATTATTTTTAAAAATAAAATGAAATAATTATTTCTGCTTATTATCATGAATTTTAGGCGCGATAAATTTTATGCACACGTGACCTCATTATCTTGAAAAATAATCTTTTTGATAAAAATTGTGATATTTTATCTATGTTAGAAATTTTGAATGCTGTAAATTAGAAAAATAAATTTATTTATTTTTCTTGTTTATTGTTAGAAATAAATGTGATATTTCTGCTTTTAGTAAAATTGTGATATTTCTTTTTTGAATATTTAGACATTGTAAAATTCATGTGCAAATGACTGCCTTATTATTTAAAAATTGACATTTTTGCAATTGATTATAGTATTGTTGTGAAATGTTTATTTGTAAATTGATATTCCATAAATTGTGATAATTCCGTATTCTTAAATTTTTATAAGAGTTTTCTATACATATTAAATTGGCAATTATGCTAGAATGCCTTTACAAACTGCTACCTTTCTAAATTTGAGCCCAAAATATTTGATTGGTTATTTTTGAAATATTATAGAGAATGACTGTTATTAATGGTTTAAGTGAATTCATATTAATGGTTTCAGTGATATGTTGAGTACATGATATTGCTGCTTTCGAATGTTTAAAGAGATTTAGAAATAATTTAAGTATGCAAGTGGACTCATCCGGTTCGCCGGTGAGGTATAAGTGGACCTATCCGAGATGCCGGTAGGGATTAAGTGGACTCATCTGGTACGCCGGTGAAGTATAAGTGGACCTGCAGGGATTAAGTGGACCTATCTGGGACGCCGATAGGGATTAAGTGGACCTATCAGGACGCTGATGGGGTATATAGGTGACCTACTTGGGACGCCAGTAGGGTATTTTGTGAAATCCTTTGAATTATGTACTGCCGTTAAAAGTGTTATAAGCATTTCAATTACAAGGATTATACTTAATTATGCATTTATTGAAAGTGAAACTGTTGATGCATTTCTGTTAATAGATCTCATTTTGGAAAATATTGATATCTTTCAATCATGATTATTTTTAGGATTATGATGATCACTTACTGAGTAGCCAAACTCATCAAACTATGGTAAACATTTTTTCAAGATAACTACGGATTCATTTTGAGTGCTAGTCAAGATCAACCTTGGAAGATACTGTTGTTGTGCTAGCTTTCTTTATTTACTATGTAAGACCTCGCCACTGTAAATTTGTCCTATCAATAGATGTATATATGTTTTGTCCGTCACATCTCAGGAATAATAGTATTGTAAATTCTTGGGGTGTGACAGTAGGTCAACAAATCTATGAAAACTTAAAAATCTTGAAAATTGATGGTCCACAAACGTGTTATAAAATACACTATTTCTAAAACTTGAAATCCATTTTTCTCTCATGTTCATGCACTTGATGTCGAGATGATCAATTTGAAAGATATTTGAGCATCAAAACAACCTATTCTAGTAAAATCTTTTAGGTAGGCTCTAATTGGATTGTTTAGACCCTCGGATCTATATAAACTTTTTCCATATATAAAAATTGATAAATTTTAATAGTTTAAAATGACAATGTCTTAAAAAAAACTATATAGACCATTGGTTTAACTTTTTTTTGGAGGACCACACATGTAAATCCATCTTTAAGATAGATATTTTATGCCTTGGGGATGCAAATGTAGAAATGTATCCGCCCGACAACATGCATCACTTTTCCTTTTCTAACATAGTTTGGTTAGTTTATACGTATTTAAAAAAAAAAAAAAATTGTCGAACCACCACTAAATACTCTATTTTCAATAGAACCAACATTTAAGCCTCCCTGTAGCCGTCCCACCCAAGAGAGTAAGGCTTGGATGATCCTTAAAAATCGCGGTATATTAATATTTGAAGTAGTTTGATTATTTAATGGGATTGTTTACTATGAGACCATTTATTTTTGGGTGTATTTTGTATAAGGCCGAGGCTAGAAATAATAAAAGTAAGGCGCACTTTCAAATAATATCGAAAGATGCCCTTTCAATACTAAAAATCTTTGTGATGGACCGAAAATTTATTTTCTATCTCTAATTATAAAATTTAAAACTTCAAAAGTAGTGTTGATCGAGCAGATCTATAAACACTTGAAATTTGACGAACTGAAATGTATTACAAGATACACTATTTCTAATACTTGAAATCCATTTTTTCTCATGTCCATATATCTTGAGATCGAGATGATCAATTTGATGATTTTTGGGCTTCAAAATAACTTCTTTTAGTTAGTTTTGTATGAGCGCCCTAAATTGATTGTTTAGAGCCTTGCCCTTATATAATTTTTTTACCTTTATCTTTAATAAAAGGATGTCACAATTAATTCTATACATTAGATGTCCAATTGGATGGCTTGAGATATGCAACGAAATTCAAGAAATTTTTTGCTGGGTGTTGAGTTTAGTCACAATTATATTTACAACCATTTGATTTAAAATTTGATGGACAAGAATAGTTTTGACCGGTTTAGTAAAAGTAAATGATTTAGTTATATATTTTCTTTATTTCATTGATATGACATACAATATGATGAGATTATATATTTTTCGTACAATGATGTCACAATCATTTTTAGCCATTAAATATAAAATCCAATAGATAAAAGTGCATCCCAACATTCGAGATTTTTCTATTTTGAACTTTGTGCTTAAATAAAGACACATCCTCAATAACATGATTTCAAATCTAACAGCCAATAATAGTTGCGACCTTCCTTGTATGATCTCAATAGACATTCAGTATTTTCAAAAGGAAGAAAAGGATTCATAGTTGACATTTCCAACTAATACTTTTGGAATGTTTGAGCCTCAAGCTAGTCTTACCCAAGGAAGTAAAGCTTGGGTGGTCTCTAGGTCACATTATGGATCTTAGCATCCAACTTTTACGCACATCCTATCTCTACGCCTCTTTTACTTTTTATCCTTTCCCAAATCACAAATCACAAAACCTTGGAGGAGGGTGGAGACAAGCTTTTTCAGAGTTCACACGACAAACCTACCTTACAAAAGACGCTTTTAGGAGTTCACGCTAGACCCATAGGATTCCATACAGACTTCAATTCTTTCAGAGTTGGGACTGTCTGATTGGTAAACTTTTTGAAAAAATTTATATAAGAAGGAAAAGTTTTTTATTTTTTATTTATTTTTAAATTTTTTATTATTTTTATATATCGATGATGATGCTTGGGTCAGATTCGAACTGCTTCGCTTATGCTTCAAGTTGCCTCGATCAGATTTGGCCAAAAATATTTATATAATACTTTATATTTTTTGAATTTTTGATTTTTGATTTTTTATTATTTTTATATATAAATATCTAATTTATTTATATAAACTTAATAAAATCGAAAATCCACCCCGTCTTTTAATTTTTTACTTTTCCCTAATATTCCCGGAGTCAGACTGATCCGGATTAGCGATCCCACACCGCCTGTGATATTGTTCACTCGTGACAATGGATCAATGTTAACCGAAGTGTCTAAATACGTATTTGTTTCAAACAAGCCAAACCCCCCGAAATTTCGCGGGTTCAGGTTGAGCTTTACCACCGAATTATGGCCAATTTCGGCTAGGAATGTGAATGGTCCCCCGATGGACCACCACGATTGTGCCGACCTGGTGCTCTCTATCCTGGCCGTCCAATCGAGCGCAGCAGCTCCACCAATCGGTACGTTGGTGAAAAATGTGGGGAAGACAGAGCCGAACTTTCGACGAAAGCTGCCGAATTTCTGCGCAAATCTGCCGAATATTGTCAGATGCCGATGAGAGTCGCGGGTAGCAACCAAAAAGTCGAAGTTACCGTTACCATCTTTAAGTCGTTCGTCGATTACTGACTTATTTACTCACGGATCAGAAAGAGGAGAATTATTACCATTGGGTATTTCCGTCTTTTTTTGTAAATTTGTCCTTCAAAAATACCAGATTGGATCCCATGTGAAAAGTAAGAGAAAAAGCCGAGGCAGAAAGCTTATTGTTCAAGAAACCAGGTGCTCTAATGAAAAATCAATGATTTCTTCTTTTTTTCCCTTTATTTTTTTGAAAAATTTATTAAAATTTTCAGAGTATGAAATTACTTAAATTTCATGGTATCTGATCCCTGGCATCGAAATTAAATCAAAGAAAAATTGTACAGAGTGATTAGAAAAGAAAAATTATGCAGAGTAATTAGCAAAGAAATATTATGCAGAGTAATTAGCAAAGAGACGAGACGGAAATCTCTTTCTCTCTCTCTCTCTCAAAATACACAGCCTGCACTCCATCCATAAAATGAAACTGAGAATCCTGTATTTCTCAACTTTCTATATACAAACCAAAATCAAACAACTGAAACATCCATGGAAATCAACAAGCATTCAAAGATAAATCTCCTGCATTCATCAGCAAAAGATAATCGTAAATCTTGACCTGTACATATTTCTCTTACGAGCAAAAGAAACCCTCCATGGAAGCGATAGAAATAGGCGATTTGGGAGCCAGAAGATCGACAGAAAGCACGAATTTGCCGATTTTCCACGATTCCTCTCTTTGATGGTGAAGCCATTCCTCAGCTTGGTGCGCCATTATCGACAGATATGAATCAGGTTTTGGCCCACCCCTTTCTCTCTGCATGGCTTTGGCCTTCTCGTATTCTTCAGCGAACAGAAGAGCAATATCTGCCATCTCTCTTTCTCTCTCTAGAACTGAGCTTTTTCTCTCTCTAGAACTGAGCTCTCTCTCTCTAAAACAGGGTTTCTCTAAAAAGAGCGGTTTCACTCTCTAAAAATCAACTTCGGAATCGAACCTGTCAAACCCACGCAGCTTTGACGATATATATACAATTTATGGGGCGGTAACGGGGGAGAATAAGATTCCTATAATACCCTTATTCTTCTTTCAAATGATATAAAGGTCCTTGTACTTTTGACTTTGGGTCTAACTACTCGTTACCTCCTCCTTTTCTTTTCTTTTCTTTTTTTTTTTCCCTTTTTATTATTATTATTTTTTTTTGAGAATTATGTTAGGACACCGTTTCTATAGGGCAGCCTGAAAAATGCGGATTTAACAATAAATATATATTTTAAATATAATTTAAATCTAATTTTTTTAGAATATATAATATTTGACATGGAGATCATGAATATGAGAAAATAAATAAAACTAAAAATAATAATTATATAAAGAAAACATTTTGACCATTAATTACACTTGGTTTTGATGGATCACCTATTTACATCCATCTTTAAAATGGATGATTTATACCTCTAGATGGCATATTGTAGAAATACGATCCTACCCACATGAAACAATTTTCCATTATGTTATCAAGCATATTTTCAAAGAGATGAGGAAAGTAATAAAAGATAGAAATATTATGTAAATAAGCCAATTAGAGAAGTATAAATTTGGAGATTTTCTTGCAAACAAAAGTTTGCATAATGAAAAAAAAGTAAAGCTGCACTTAAGAGAATGAGTTTGGAGTGTTGAAAACCTTTTCAAAAGTATTTTTTACCTTAGGTTATGAAATTTTAAACTTCAAAAATGGTACAAGTCAGGCTTAGAATACTTAAAAAAAAGATAATTTTCTGTTACAAAATAGAAGAATCCAAATAGATACTATTTTTAGACTTTGAAGCATTTTTTTTTAAAAATCCATAACTATAGGGGTCGAAATGATCAAACTACATGTCAACTTAGATAATATAATTAGTTTGATACTAAGAAGGAAACAATTAGGGAAGGAAATCTAATGTTTCCAAACCCCAGGTTGGTGGGCCGAATAGTTCACCCACAAATTCATGTCGGATCTCTGGGTTGGCAATTTATATAGGGTATGGATCGTATCACCTTGAAATCGGTTTGATCTTGATTACCATTGGATTGGGAATAGCTGGGTTCTCAAACTCTACTTAATATAATAAAAAAAAGGTGAGTTTTGCATAAGGTGCACACCATATACTAATACAAATAAGGTACATTTCTAGTTCTCACCTAGTTGATGCTTTGAAATCCATGATGAAACCAAGTGTGAAATTTAAAATTTCAAAAATAATACAAATAAAGCATATTAATAAATATTTTAAAATATTGAGAACAAACCATCCAGATATCTTATTACATGATGCACTCTTTTTAATATTTAAAACTATTTTTTTTTATATCTATAAATCTCAATGTGAAGATAATCTTCGAAGGATTTTCAACTTTGAACTCTTTTTTCTACTAGATTTTTTAAGTGCACTTTATTTTTTAAGTGTAAATTTGCAATCTTATATTAACTTTTTTCAATAAAAATAGGGTACAGTTTATATAGAGCCTAGGCTCTAAACAATCAAATTAGATCATACCTTTAAATAGTTTCGAAAAATATGGTAAATCTTTATGATAGACTTAAAATATATTTTTACATTTATTTATAAATTTTAAATCTTCAAAAATAGTGGAGATTGGTAGATCTATAAAAACTTGAAAATCTTGAAAATTGACGGTCCAAAAATGCATTACAAAATACACTATTTTCAAAACTTGAAATCCATTATTTTTCATGTGCATACATCCTTATGTCAAGATGATCAATTTGAAACTATTTGGCAATCAAAACAACCTCTTCTAGTGAATTTTTTGTGGTAGGTTCGAATTTGATTGTTTAGAGCCTCGGCTCTATATAAACTTTTCTCATAAAAATATAAGGAAACAACTAGTCTGTCATTTGTATAAACGTTGAGACTACTTTTGTAATTTTTGCTGCCAATAAAAAATGGCCAACTATCTCGGTACAATGGACAGAATCCGTTGTCTGGATTACAGCGGGCAAAACATGTACGGAATGGTCTTTACACGTGTCAAATTTTAACCACGTCTATCACGTTGGAACCCAGAAATGGACGGTGGAAATTTCTCCTAAAATCGCAATGGAAGGGGACGGTTTATCCATTTCGGGTTTATAGGGGAACATGCGAGTGGGCCCACTTGTTTTTTGGGAGCAGGTAACTTGATTCGAAATAACTAAAACACCTACAATGTCCTAAAATACCTAAAATGCCCCTCCATTTTAAAGATGAAATAAATAAATAATGGGAAATAACCACAAACCTTATCCTCCGAGCAAAGTTCCAAAATTTGAAGACCGAAAAATCTTGAAAATATGTTATCTTGAAACAAACATCAAAATTTAAAGGAAAAAGTTTATATAGAGCTTAGGCTCTAAATAATCAAATTAGGGTTTATCTCAAAAAATTTATTGGAAGAGGTTGTTTAGATCCCCAAATATCATCATTTAGACATCAAGATGCATGGACATAAGAAAAAAATGGATTTCAAGTTTTGGTCATAGTACATATTGTAACGTATTTTTTGATAGTCAATTTTCAAGTTTTTGTAGATCTGCTCGATCTACGTCATTTTTTAAGGTATTTATAATTAAATACAAAAATATATTTTGAAGGTATCACAAAAATTTACAATATAGAAACCATATTTCTCAATACTATTTGAAGGTGGGCTCCAATTTACTTCTTTAGAGCCTCGGCTCTATACAAACCACACCCATAAACAAATTTAAATCCCACTCTTTATATGCACGAAAAGAATAACTTTCCCAAAGTCCAGTTGAAGAACTCAAAATTCAAAATTTATTTTTTAAAAAAATATATATCTAAAGTCCATCCCAAAATTTTCAATAAACAAAAGAGATTGTATACTACAAGGCCATTTAACTTTGAGATTGTATACTTTGAGACCATCACAATTACTCTAAGCCATTAGATGTCCAATCGGATAGTTTGAGGTATGTCTTGAAGCTTAAGAAATTTTTCTTTGGATTTTTTAGTCTAATCAAATATACACGCACAACCATTAGATTTTGAGATCTAATGGACAATAGTGATTTATGACCTCCTTGTACTAAAAATGAATAATCACTTTGTATATTTTTCATTTAACATTAATACAATGAGGTCCCACTTATTTAAAACCATGTTAGGTACTTAGAACCATCATATGTAAAATTTTACAATTTGAACGTATCACAAAGCTCAAAAGGTTTTTTATTGAACTTTGAGCCAATCAAATACATTTTACATCCATTGGTCAAGATAATTGTATGTCCATGTACTAAAACATAATTGGCCTTGATGTATACTTGTCCATTAAAAAAGCCCTCCCAAATTGTTCGTTTGACTGAAGAGAATGATTATAGATTATAAGACAAGGGCACAAATTTTCGAGGGTCTGGTTCTGATCATATATCGACACTTGGTGGACATCAACATGCTTGTTGGTACTGTTAGAAATGCATACTGCATTTTCTATGAAGTGTCTTATAGAGTGTCCTTTTTTTCTAACGCATTTTATTTTTGGAATTTTCTATTTCTTTATTTAGAAATGTCATTCTTCAATGAATAGTATTTAAAAAAAATATATATTTATTTGAGAATAATAGAAGAAGTTTGGAGTAAAAATAAAAATATTTTTTATTTCCATTGATAGTATGAGTGGAGTGATTATATTAGGAGCCTATTCAATAGCTATGTAATAAGGGTGCTATACTTTGAATTAATAATTAACTGATAATTTTTAGCCTTTTTTTCCATGTTTCTAAGACACTACCTTGAATTAGACTATAAGAAATTTTCGATGACTAATATTTTGATTCACAAATTAACATTTTACGATTAATAATTTAATTTAAATTTTTTACTTATGCTTTACTATTGTTATGGGATATGAATTGTTGAATACATAAGTACAAATCTAAATTACACATAAATTCCAAATGTTATTTTTTATTGGATTTACGTTTCTAACGCTTGTACCCGTATCATAAATAGCCACATATCTCCATTTCTATGCAACATAGATGGGAGTATTCCCCCACAAGAGCATACCATACGAATCAATGAAAACGTTCGGGCATCTCTCTTAGATCAATTTACAATACTTTCACTTTTGGGAAAAGTTTATATAGAGCCGATGCTCTAAACGATCACATATTCGAGCCTACATCAAAAATTTCACTCGACGAGATTGTTTTGATGCCCAAAAGTCCTCAAATTGATCATCTCGACATCAAGATGCATGGACATGATAAAAAAATTGATTTCAAGTTTTTGACATAGTATATTTTGTATTGTATTTTTGTATTGTCAGTTTTTAAGGTTTTCAAGTTTTTATAGATCTGTCGATCTACACTATTTTTTAAGCTTTAAACTTTATAAATAAAAATGAAAATATATTTTAAGGCTATCATAAAGACTTTCAGTGTTGAAACCACATTTCTTGACACTATTTAAAAGTAGGCTCTAATTTGATTGTTTAGAGCCTAAGCTCTATACAAAACCATACTTTTTATTTATTTTTATTTTTTATTTTTTATTTTTTTATAAAATCACCCAAAAACCCTCGATGCCTCCCCTAAGGAGCAACAGAGGGGCGTTTGTGTTATTTCGGAGCAAGTGGGGGTATTATTGAAACCCATGACAAGCGGCCTCTTTATAATTTTCTTTTCTTTTATTTATTTTCTAGGAAGCCGTAAACGGCGGCTTGCGTGTGTGCCAAGTACGAGCAACGCCCATGTCTTGAAGTCCTAGGCACCGCCCACCGTGTTTTTATTATTAAAAGTTTCTAGAAGACTGTAGAGAGACTTTTAAGTCTTAAATAAAGATAAGATAGAGGATAAGAATGACACTTAGGAGAAACCATTTCAAGGAGGGGCAAAAGAATTGGCACCAGTGGTAGGTTTGTTGAACGGCCGGGTTGCACCCAACCTGGCCTGAGCCCGGCCAAAATGGCATAGAGCAGACCTGAGTTGGGAATATTTACTCTCTGCCTATCTTGGTTTGGATCAGTGTTTTAAACTCAGACAGTCGGATCGGTGTTTTGGATCAAGTCTGGATTGTTATGTATTGGTGAACTAAGAAATATAGAGAAATAAATAGAGGTTTACGGAATGGGGATTACGAGATGATCTAAAAAAATATTAGATAAGCTTTAACAAAAAGAGAAAATAAAATAAGAAATACGGGTTTTAGGAACGAGCCAAGATCCATACCATCCCTGATTCTGTCTTGACCAATTCCCATCCAGACCGGCGAGATCCAGATTAGAAATCGCAAGGTTTTAGAACATTGATCTTAATTCGATAACAAGACTAGTGCTAGGCCCCCGTTTGAAACAATCAGGCAGGGCCAAGCGTGACCTATAAAAATATGTATATACAATTCCAATAATATTTCAGTCCTACCGGGCCTAGCCCACTAGCCTTGACAGCTCGAATCTAGTCTGAAACTTGGCCCAGCATGAAAGCCCACAAGCCAGCCCAAACCCATTAACCACCCTAACTTCCAGGGAGGGAACCATGGCGGAAGCCACCCTAACCTCAAGGGAGGGAACCATGGCTTCTTTCCACCAACGTGCAATAGGGTATTGTAATTCTTTTGAAAAATAAAACATAAAAACAGTTTATTCTTAGAGAAGATCACATTTAGGACATAATGCTTGTTAGGTGACTGGAGAATTTGCAGGCATTTGTCTTAGAGGATTCCCATGTGATTTGGGGGTTCAAACAATAATCATGTTTTGCCGAGAATAACGGCCTAACTTTAGGACATGAAAAAAAATTTGGGGCTAAAGTGGTTTTGTACTATACATGCGCTCTTATTTATTTGACTTTGCGTGCCTTTATTGGGGATCTAACCAGATGTACCTATAATTGAGCTTAAATTTAGAATTTGATATTTCAGGTTTTGGCATTTATTCGATGGGGACTTTGGCTGGAGGCGGTTAACCAACATTTTGGGAATGCCATCCCAATTGCTTGTGCCGTGTCTTAGAACACATTTGTATATTTGGGCAATTTTTATATGTCAAAAACTTCTTTTATAGGGAACATTATAGATACCCATGTTGACTCAACTTTCTAGACATGATCTCCAGGGGGTGGGGCTGGGGGTGGCAGAAATAAATTTGAGCATTAAAAATCATCTCTTTTTTTAAAAAATTTCTTTTTGGATTGTTTGATGTAGTTCTTTAAGAATTATAGATCTACACTGTTTTTGGGGATCCAAATTCATGTATCCATGTTACATATCTTGCGGATCTATAAGCACTTCTTTTTATTGCAAGATGAACAACCTAAATAATTTGTTACAATATCACTATTTTTAAAGCTTGAAATCTTTTTTTTTTTCACACCCATTACGCTCAAACCAAGATGATCGATGTAAAAGTTTTTTAATGCTTGAATTGTAATTTTTTATGAGTTATGAGGTGAAGCTTTACTTATTTTGATAGGACTGCGGCTCCATCAAACCATTTTCCATTCATTTGTAAATAATGAAGAAAGAATTCTGAATCTTAAAATCTCTCCATCGACCTCTTGTTGCTTCTCTCTCTTCCTCCACCCTCTTTCATTCCTTCTTTTCTTTTTCTCTTTTTTTTTTGTTAAGTTGTATTTATTCATTATGATCTTTAATAGAGCAAAATGTGACCTTCAATGAAATAGAATGACAGGCTAGAAATCATGTAGCTTACCCCAATTAGTTGGAAAAAAGCTCTGACAATGATGATGATATACTTCACCATCTCAATGAAACTTACCATCTCAATGAAACTTACGTTTCAAAAAGACTATGGTATTCGTAAATAATGATTCCAGGGAGCTTGTTTCTCCATTAAAAGTGTTTAAACTGTCCTAGCAATCTCCAAAGTCTTGAAGGAAAATGAACCTCTCCCTTGAGAGACTACAGAACATCGATGAATCATTACATGCACATACTGTATAATCTCTCAGCATGATAACAAAATTATCCTTCCACATCAAAAGAATCTGTAACTGATTCTCCTCGCATTTACACAATTTACAGAACAAAATATTATGCAAAAGCTGCTTCATACTTGAGGTACATAATAAACACAAAATCTATTCAACAAAAGCTGCTTCATGGTTCAGGGAACTCCAGGTTTCAAACTTCTTCATTTAAGTTTCAATTCATGGGCTTTCAGGAGCCAAAATTTACGTTCCACAGCTTCTAGGATTTATCTGTTTGGAGTTTGCTTTAAAAGGTTCAGGGCCTAGCATTTTTTAAAGCCAGAAGTTTAGTTTTCAATTTCGGCTTAGGACCTCGGTTTGCCATGTGTAGGGTCTAAGAGCTAGCCTCCATGGAGGGAGATAATAGATGATGAACAATCAACTGTTTGTTACATGAAATTGTTTTGGAGAACTTTCTTGAGTTCCTCTAGCTTCTGAATGATTTTTGGGCTCATCAAATCCCTGGCCTCTCTGATGAGTGTGCCTTCTCTGCTGAAGCGGTAGGCATCCAGGACAGTTTGTACCCATGTGAATAGTCTTTCTGGAGTTCTGCAAACAAAGAGATAGGTTAGTGTGATTACCAAAGTAAACCCTAAAAAACAGGTATATTTGTTATGGAATCAAATCAACGAGACTACTAGTTGCTCAACTCTAATTTCCCACCAAAACTACTTATGATCCTTTTATTTCTGGAGTAATTTGATTTTGAGCGCACGAGATAGTAATAACACAGTAGATTTGCATGGAAATCCAGCACTCATGATCCTGTGAAGTTTCAGAAAACTCATGATCCTGTGAGTTTCAGAAAAATTGAAACCGACTGCAAAAGCACAGAAAGGCTCTCTTTGAAGAATTCCACTCCGGAGGGGTAATCCACGGAGCTCTGAACGCCACGTTCATCACGTTGATTCCTAAGATTGAAGGTGCATCCCAGCTCAAAGATTTTTTGCCCTATTAGCCTACTCAATTCTACCTATAAAATTATTTCCAAAGTCTTGGCCTCTCGGCTCAAAGAGGTCCTCCCTTTGGTCATTTCTCCATCTCAAAGTGCTTTCATTAGAGACCGCCAGATACTGGATGGGGCCCTTGTGGCTCACGAATGCTTACATTCTAGGCACTTGACCTAAGAACCTGGGATTATTGCTAAACTTGCTTGGGAGAAGGCGTATGATTACGTTGACTGAGATTTACTTGAAGAAACTCAATCCAGAATGGGCTTTGGTAGCAGGTGGAGAGCTTGGATGTGAGCTTGCTACTCTACCCTTTACTTCTCAATCCTAATCAATGGATCCCCTAAAGGATTCTTCCCCTCCTCTAGGGGCCTCAGACAAGGGGACCCTTTGTCCCTCTTTCTTTTTGCTATCTCGGCAGAAGTTCAGTCAATCGATCTCTACGATCATATGCAACCAGGCGTTTTCAGGGTTTTTCGATTGGGAACCAAGGCCCTACGATCACTCACCTTTGTAATGCCCTACCCGAAGCGATACATAACCTCTTTGTGTTTCTCAGGTCTTTCGAATATGCCACTGGGTTCAAAGTCGATTTCGACAAATCTAAAATGATGGGGATAGCAGTTGATCCCACCATACTCAGTAGGTTCACTGAAAGCTGGGGCTGTGGGGTAGAAGACTTACCATCTATTTACCTAGGCTTACCTCTTTGCTTAGGGAAACCCAAAAAAGAGGTCGTTGTCACACATTATCGACGAGGTAGACCGCAAATTAGCTGGGTGGAAAGGCCGTTTTTTATCTCCGGGGGGTAGGCTTACTCTTATCAAAGCCACCTTAGCTAATATCCCGGTCTACTAGATGTCGTTATTCCACATGCCCGTTTCGATCAGTTTAAGGATCCAACAGTTGATGCGTAGATTTTTCTGGGTGGGTGAGGCCACCACTCATAAGTTCCATCTTATAGCTTGGGAGAAACTTTGTCAACATAAGAATTTGGGAGGGCTGGGGATTAAAAGCTCAAAACGGCAAAACCTAGCTCTGCTAGGAAAGTGGTGGTTGAGATTGCTCACACTCAGGAACCACCTATGAATTGACATTCTCAAGTTTAAATATCGCCTACCTACTTTGTCTTGGCTTCCCAGTTGTAGACCTAATCACAGGTCATCTGGGATTTGGATATCGATCTGCTCGGTCTACCAGCAGTTTAAAGATCGCATCAGATTCCACCCAAGAGCCGGCAACCATATCCTTTTTTGGTAGGATCTGTGGCTTGGGCATCCTCCTCTAATGGACAGATTCCCAAGTCTCTTTTCTCTTGCCTGGAATCAAGATGCAACTGTTGCGGATGAGATGACCATGACAGGTTCCCGGAGATCCTGGAGTCCAGTCTTCAGAAGGCTCTTATCGAACCAGAAATTCCTCTTTGCTGCCCTTGCAGCTAAACTATCTGATTGGTTCATCGCCACCCTCGAGCCTGACCGTATTATTTGGGCTCCATCGCCATCCAGGACTTTCTTGGTTTCCTCTTTCGACCGGAATTTATTGCAGCCCCAACCTTATCTGCCAATCCAACTTCTGTTGTTGCGCAAGCTTGGGCCTCCTTTGCGCCCCTGAAAATTCAGGTCTTCATGTGGCTGGTCCTTTCCCAGAGGGTGCTCACAGTTGACCAGCTACAAAAGAAAAGGCCTTCCTCTTCCTAACTGATGCGTTTTATGTTTGGCAGATGAGGAAACCAATGCCCATGTGTTCCTGCACTGTCCCTACGCCTTCTATCTGTGGGGGGAACTACTTAACCTCTTCAATATACAATGGGTACTCCCTGCGGATGTACCTTCCTCTTTCACTACCCTGCAACCTTTTCCTTTGCCTAAGGCTGGGATTTTACTCTGGAAATCTTCGGTGGCAGCCTTGCTGTGGGCAATTTGGATTGAACGTACTAATATATTCTTTTGAGGGGAGTGGTCTTTGTGGTACAAGACCTTCGCCAAGTTTAAATCCATGGTGGTTTCCTGGGCATCCAATCACCACAGATTCAAAGGGTTATCTACTTCGGCCTTTGTCCAAAATTGGACTGCTGTTCTTCAATACAGCTACAACCGCTTATCTCGGGCATCCTTGTGGAGACCCCCTCCACTCGGACATCTTACGCTCAAGTTTGACAGGTGTTCCCTCAGAAATCCTGGGTCATGCTTATTCTTTGGAGGCTGAAACAGTTGCACTGTTGGAAGGACTCAAGCTAGCTCAATCCCTAACCTTCCTCTCTATTACTATTGAGGGAGATTCCAAGAATGACATCTCTTGGGTGCAGACGCCCTCTTCCACCCCACCTCCCAGGTTCCTGGCTCAGTTTTTTGATGAGAGTGAATTCCTTTGTAGGGACTTGCACATCTCTTGGAGGGATATCTGGAGGGAAGGAAACCAGGAAGCCGACACCCTCGCTAAAACAGTGGCATCTATGGCAGAAAACTAGTATGACTTTTTGGATCGGCATCTTGTTTTGGGTTGCTCTTTCGAATGTAGCCTTCAAAAGGAAGGCCTTCTGATTCTGTTCTTTTTTTTTTCTTTCCCCCTTGTGCATCCACCTGTGGTTTGCCTAGCTTCTTGTACACATATTCTTTAATTCCAGGTTAACTTTCTCAAAAAAAATCATCGCTTTGCACGTTCTTACAAAAACGAAGACGAATCCACAAACACATGAGAATAAACATTTCATGAAGTATATTACTTAGCCTTCATATAGCATAGTACAGTGGGACACTGGGGAATCCATCATCTGGTCTCAATGATGGTAGTGATTAACTGCAGTTCCCAAGGATAGACATTCACCCTGATATGACTAATCTCCACCTTCCATCAATGATAATGGATGATAGATGCCCCAGCTGTCAACATATACCATAAACAGGCTGTGCCAGGTATGCATTCTCTAAAATAAAAGCAAGAAGGAAAGATAAGAGGAAAATACATCATTGTCTACAAACAACTTACGTATACAAAGAGTCAACATCCTTTCCTTCAAGCTCTTCTCCAGAAGTAAATGCGTCTTGAAGAGCAGAGAGCCGTTGCTTGGGATCCTCAATAGTAAGAAGGTACTTAATTATCCTTATCTCCTTAGGCATAAGCCTCTGAAGGTTTCCTCTTGCAGTCATGTACAAGTGATACATTACATCTTTTGCCTGCACAATGTAAGAGAAATTAATGATTATGATCAAGGAACACAATCTAATGATGCAGTTAACAGAATCCAAAAAAAATGAAAGAAAAACAATCTAATGATGCTAATTATTTATTTTTTCCTAAAAGCATGTTCCCATCCTGCTGTTCCAGATGGCACAAAATAAACTATCAAATTTTCTCACAGTTTTGGCAACAAAGCAAGATACTTTAGGTAGTTTTACATGGGCACCAACCCAAGATTCAACGTCCAACACATGCGCAGGTACTTTAGCCCAAAAAACCAATACGGCAAGACCAATCCATACAACTATTATTTTACATTAGATAATATGAACATAACAAAAATTTCAATCTCACAGTGTGTGACTGGTGGAGCAGTAGGGAGTACCGCAACTCTTCAAGAGGTCTTGAGTTTGAACTCAGATTTGAAGTTTTGTGTTTTAACTAACGCCCATGTATCTTTATATAGTGTATTTAATCTAAATTCCATCCTTTATATGGTATGAGCGCTGAAGCACTACACCATACCATTACATTTCAAGGGATGAACTCCACCTTGAAGTTTTTATAGAAATTTATTAATGCCCCACATGTGGAAGTGCTGACATGTGCATATGTGACACCAGAGAAAATATGGGGCATCTGGGGTATCATTGATCCTAGGTTGAAAGATCAAAGCATCAATGAAGCTCCTGAACTCCTATGAGTGAAGTTTTATAACTAAAAAACAGTGTCGAACAACTTTTATCAGGAACTTGGCCAAAGTTAAAATAAAAATGGCAGAACAAAGTTATTTTCAAAAGCTAAATGAAGAATAGAAATGTGCTCACATATGTGCGCATGCATATGCATGTGAGTGTGTGTGCAAATATGCACGCTCGTGCACAAACACGCACACAGAGGTGCATGGGGGGGGTGTGTCTGTATGCACGTGAAGAATGGTTCATAATTTCAGTGCATCCTCACAGAAGTCAGGAGTACAATGGTCAACATTGAGATGTCAGATTAACAGCCAATTTCATTTTCCAGACAGGGGGGGGGAATGACACCCATACTTGTTAGAAATCCACCATGATCACATCTATTATTCTCAATCAACAAAAATGACCAACATTTACAATAATTAGGAAATACAGAGATCCATGTGTATGAGAGTTGTTCAAGCTTTAGACCTGCCAAATCCAACACTCAGAAAACTACAGACTATACAGGCATAGGAACCAACAAGCCGGGCCTACCTTACCTTACGTAATTCTTCCCTATCAAAAAGCAAAAGGAACAGCTTAAAATTTTCACTGGGATCACATCCCTATTTATGATATGCTTCAATCATGAGTCAAACCAATAGACAAAAACAATGCTAAACACGGATCTCAAACATTAGTTAGTAGTCTTGAATTTCTAAACAGCACTACATATATGTTATAACTTAAGGTATACATTAAGACACCCTCAAAAGCAATGAAAGCAGGGAACAATCAATGAAACTTTATGACCCCCCATATAAAAAATCCCAGCTATGAATACATTTGGGTTTAAACATTTCCATTTCGAAGAAACTAATTTCGCTCAGAATATGCATTTCACCGTTCAGCATACCTCATCTTTCATCATGGTCGACTCTTTGGCAGCAGACCAGGCTTTGGTGAGCATCAACATCAATGCTGAGTCAAGTTGCTTCTTCTCTGCCAAAGCATCTATCTTTCCACATGCCACTTCTAATGATGGGGAGTTTATTATATCATTGAACTTCAACTCAGCAGCATTCAGAGCCTCAATGCTTTCAGAAGCAGTATCATATGCTTGTACTGCAGCCAAGCATGTATCTCCCAGCTTTGCCAGAGCTAATTCACCGTGCCAAAACAGTATCTTGTTAGTATTTTCCAAATTAAGGAGTACCAAAAAGAAAATAAGAAAAAAAATCATACTGATGCTTTATTACCCGAACGAGTATTTAGCATCTAATACATGAAATGGACCAAATAATAGGATTGCTGTCAACTACACGTAAACTAGTGAAGTAGCGAATGTCCAAAAATCATTTACCAAATAATATGGCAGAAATGGTGGCATGTTATGGTAAAGCCATCAAAAATAAAAATAAGACAACATTTTATAAGTACCATCTAAGATTTAAAAATTCAATAAAATAGGAAGCACTTTTAATTTAGCTAAAGATTTCATACTACCATGAGAGTATATACTGTTCATCTACTCCCTCAGGTAAAACTCATGCAAGGAATATCTATTAATCCCAAATTTTGCGGATGTATTCTCTAGAACCAACTTTCGGAGTGTAAGATCTAAATGTTCATGAATTCAAAATTCAAAATTCAAATTTTTTTTTATTTAAAAATAATCATCTAGTGATACTTAGGTGGATCCGAAAATTTTGAACCAAAATAATCCTCCCAAGCTGCTGCTTTGCACGCGAGAGTTATTGTACAGTTACTACAGTATGCTCCTGTGAGAGCATACAATACGTTCTCTTTCATTTATGCAGATAAAATAGCGTATACTTCAACTACACTTATCTTGATCAACCAATGGATGTGATGGCAGAATTGTTTTTGCATATGACAACTAGATGGGAGTCATGGGGCACAGCTCCTAAGTTCCAAAAATTGTATCCCACCACCATGCATTGCACAGATTTAAGATTACCAGCTTGATATGACACACAATACCCAAGACATGTGCTAAAGATGGATTTTACTAACCTAAATGTTAACAGGAAATGGATAAGAGAATCCATGTCTGGATCAAATTCAAATAATCCAATTGACCTTCCTAGATTTTGCCAAATTTAGAATGACCGACCCATACAAGCCTGAACTGTGCAAATACATGTGGGTCCAAATCAAAAGCACACATTATAAGACACATGCATCAATGCATTTCTTACAAAATGCAGACACCTATCTTACAATGTGGAAACTGTCTTACAAAACAGACAAACGTGTCTTGTTTGTCTAGTTCACGTGTCTAATCCGTGGACTCATACCTCCACACAGAAGACACGTCTTGACTGTGAACCCAAAATATGAAAGTTTCCAGACATGCAGGTCAACAAACATGCCCAATGAGTTGGCGTATTGGATTCTCTTAAATGCACATGAAACATGTGTTGTTACATAGGTTCCCTATATTCACGTGCTTAAAGAGGCAATTCAAGAGGCAGAAGCCCCTCAATGAGAATTCAATTCCATTCCCTGAAAGTGTGGAGAAGAAGCATTTTAACACAAGAAGCCACCAACATAAATTTTACTTTGGAAAAATGAAGTCAAGAAACCAAGTGACCCGCATTAAAGATTTACAGCTCCTGCTGACCAATAAAAGAACTCACATTTCATGATTTATCCAAGATTAAACTTCAACAAACAGTTTTTCCCTATCACACGTTGCGCAACAAGAATATCAGCCAAATTTTCCGTTTTCTCAGGAACTAGAAGAAGCAAAACAATGATATCTAAGCTTACCACTTTCTAGTCATCAGGTACAGATCCATAGTTCCTTGAGGCCTGGTCAGACACGAGGTTAAGGATGAATCAAGACACTGGGAAAGGGATTTCTAAGGGACCATTTCCATGAGACTTCCAAGGGTACCCTTTTTTATAGTTCCCAAGAAAACTTTGATGCATTCAATATCAATATTTTTTTTTTTTTACCTACTAAACAACATTTATTCAGTCTAACACATTGGTAATCACGATCATACCACTTTGTTCATCAGGATTGTCATAATATGATTCTGCTACAGTATGAAGATGCTCAAAAAATTCCTTCGTAAAATCTTTGCGACGCCTAGCAACGACAGCATTTATCTCTGATGGATTTTGTCTAATCATTCCCAAAAGCTCATCATGCCTTTGCACATCATCATCAATCTGTAGGCATATTCCAAAATACATGTAACAATCAGGCAATTCTCTCAAACCATAATAGCGCTGTTGGCAACATGCATTCACAATTACACTCCTAAGACATGTAAATAGTATCCTAACAAAAAGCAATCACATGCAAATAACAACATAAACAATGAAATAAAGATATCCGACAACATAAGGGCTAAACAAGTTCGGTGGTTCAGGCTTGGACTTGCCCGAGTCACTCGGACCATGCAGGGTGCCCGGTCCAGATGAAAATCACTGAAACTAGGGTGAGTCTAACTGAGTTCCACAACCTCTGCTCCTAAAGAATTGGCCGAGTAGGACCATCGACTTGGCCTATTCTCTAGGAGAAATAGTCGAACTCAGGATCTTGATGAGTCCGAGAGAATGGAAGGATCATGACGTCAATGGACTATGGTTTTCCAGAGTCCATTGGAATAGTATACTTTTCTATATAATAGTTTATTCTGTTAGCAAGTACATGACGGTGTCAGAGAAGCAAATTGATGAATAAGGCCATATAAAAAGACAGAATTCTGTTAGCAAGTACATGACGGTGTCAGAGAAGCAAATTGATGAATAAGGCCACATAAAAAGACATAACTAGAAGTTAGATATACAATTACCTCTTTCAATTTCCTTCCAAGCCTAAGTAATTTGTGCTTTGTTCCAGGATCAACCTCAGCATCTGCTCGAGCCTGACAACGCCTATAAAAATGGGGTCTAATGTTACTCCACTCCTTGCTAAAAGCTATTAACCTCCTCCAGTCAGTTGTTGTGGGCTTATCAACCATAAAAACGTCTATCAATTTATCACAAACTCTAATCATCTTATGATCCTCTAAGCCAACCCAATCTTCTTTGCTAACAGACCCAACTTCTTGATCTTTTGCAGAGTTCTCTATGGTACAAGGACTCTTTGCAGTGGATGTATCACTAGATGGAACTGGATGCTCTTCACAATCTTCTGGTGCAGCAGTTGTATCACCAACTATGGCCGCCAACTTTGGTGTACGAGATCGAAAAGAACCATGAGGCAAAGAAATATTATAACCTGTACCCTCAGATTAATTACACCACTTATGATACACTGACTCTTCATAATTACAGAATTATTACTAGTAAATATTTAAAGGCAAAGTACGCACTAATCCAATGGAAAATAGCACAGTATAATCCAAACGGGCATCCACAGTCCCCTCTCTACAATGGATGGTGCAGATGATCTGCAGCTGGTTGAATGTCCAAATGAACGCCACAACAATTGGTATCCACCATCCATCGTTGAGAACAGGAGGTGGATGCCCCTCTGAGGTAAAGTATACCAAAATCCACTGAATTATTCCTTATTGTCCCATACATAAGCAGCCACCAATTTTCAATAAAAATGTGAAATGTAGGCAATTCATGTGAATGATTCATATGTTAACAAGATAACTGAAATTCTAAACAGACCAGTTGGAGACATCACAAACCATCTCAGGACTCAGACAACTTGCCTCCACACAACAAATAATATTAAGCAACAAAAATTAAGCCCAATTTCATAAAAAAACCTCAAAAAAATAAAAATAAAAAATAGCAAAGCGCAATACACTCGAGATAAAATTTTCTTGAGTCAAAAAAATGTTGGAATACATTCAATCTACTCCTGAATTTTATTAGCTCATACATAGAGACATTAGTTAGGATACAATTCATAATAGAAGTAGGATAGAATTCATAATAGAAGAATATGAATTCAATAATTTTTAGGCAGTTGAAAGAAACTACGAGGCCAAAATTGCAATGCAAGGCAACTGAGCTCCCAATTGAGGTCACTTCCAGACAATATCATTAGATTTTTGCTGCATCAGCATCATCTTACCCACCTTTCCACTCCACTGTGAATTTGGCTAGTAAGCTACCAAATCATAAATGGAACTTTCTCAAAAGCTTACTTGAACTGTGTAAAAGACAAGTTCAGACAGATAAATGAGTAATTTAAAAAGTAATGAAAGAAAAATTTTCAGCATTTATTCAAGTAGTGAACTAACAGCTCAAGAGATCAAGTCCAGATTTTTCTTAATAAGTGGTCTGGCAGGCACAACAGAAGTTCCAAAGATTGGGTTTTGGTCAAAATGGTGTACGGTGACCAAACACCCAATAAAGGCATTATACCCCCGATCTCAGTGAAATTGATTTTTATTTATTTTTTAATGAGTTTCAGCTCAAATTCCGATCCTTTTCCACCCCAATTCAGCAACCAGTCAAGTCTTCAATCCAAAATTTTGCATAGGCTATACCAATATCAAGTAAATTTGTTAACAAATAAATAATAGACAAGCATGAACTTTCCTCACTTTGTATTAAGAATTTATGATTTATGAATTTTGGTTGCATTTTGCTCAAGAATGTCCCCAAGTTAGGTCATTTCAGAGGACAAGTCCTGCCCATTCCATTTGAGCTTCATTCCCCCATAGCAAATATTCCGAATATTCTTTTGCTCTTCACTGATTTTAGCTGAAATTTATCAGAATTCGCAAATAATGATTCCAAAACTTGCTGAAGCTTAAATATACAGGAAAGGCGATTGCAGACGAACTAAAATATGAAGCAAACACATTCATAGACATTGGTTATTTAATTCCATTGAACCTGTAATTTCTTATGCATCAAACCAAAATCAAAACTTCAAATTTTCCTTAGAGTAGCCTATATTTGGTTCAGGACTAAACTTCTAGCTTTAGAAACATCAGAACCACAAAAGAAAAAACAAAATTATTGATAATTAAACATGCCCAACCAATAGAAGCTGCACATATATCCGAACTACAAAAGATTAATGGCTATGGCAATAAATAGGCAAAAAATTAAGGCGAATTACCTTTGAAACTTGTATAAATGGGCGAATAAATTTCTCGCAAGCAACTCTCTCCGTAACAAACTCCATTTTTATTCTTCTTACTCCATAAATTAGAATAATGAAATTGGGAGAAAGAAGGCCCTCTCCAATGTGAAGAAACGTAACGCGGAACCTGTGTTGATAGTGCGAAGCAAGCGCCAGCTTCCATGGTTAAATGGTTCTTTGGAACCAGTAACTAGGGTTTCTCCGAACTCTTCAGAACGAGTAATTAGGGTTTCCAAATGCTTAAATTCTCTACTATGTATTTCTCGATTCTTCAGATAAATTAGGGTTTATCTAGAGTAACAAAGGGCCACTGATTTCAGAAGCAGACGCGAAGCGGGAAAATGGAGATCGGCCATGAAAGATAACGAGGATATAAATACGGCAATTTCTTAACAAAATAGCCGTCGTTTATTAGGAAATATCCAAGGTGAACTGCGAAAAATATCTGAGAAATGCGTAAACCAATGGTTTAAAAACCGGATCGGTGACCCGGATCGGGCTTTTCAAAAATCGATCCTGATCGGCGAATCGGCGATCCGGATCGGAATCGGGTGAATCGGTCAGAATAAAGCTTCAAAAAAATCCGAAAAAATTATTAAAATTCATTATAAATATTGGTTTTTAGGAATTCAATAAAAAATGAGGGTACTCCATTAAGAATTTTCATGTTTTTGAATGAATATGCGAATATTGATATGTTCTTTCCCTGCATGAACCGCCATTCAGCATTTAATTTACAGTATTTCGTGCTCATCCCTACACTGTTGCTGTTGGGACTCGATATGTGAATAATATGGCTGGGATAGGGTGGCCTCAGAATCATCATCTCTCTCGTTTTCTCTTTGAATAATATGGATTAAAAAAAAAAAAAAACAAATTTTCAAAAAAATCTATCATGGATTAAAAAAAAAATCACAAATTTTCAAAAAATTATATCATGGATTACAAAAAAAAATTCGATCATGGATTAAACAAAAAAAATCACAAATTTTCAAAAAATTCAATCATGGATTACATAAAATTCGATCATGGATTACATAAAATTCGATCATGGATTACAAAAAAAACAAACAAAAAAAACAAAAAATTCAATCGTGGATTACAAAAAAAGAAAAAAATAGTTCGATCATGGATTACAAAAAATTCAATCATGGATTACAAAAAACTCTATCATGGGTTACAAAAAAAGCAAAAAACAAAAAATTCAATCATGGATTAAAAAAAAACAAACAAACATTTCAATCATGGATTACAAAAAAAAAACAAATATTTCGATCATATATTACAAAACATTCGATCATGGATTACAAAAAATTCTATCATGGGTTACGAAAAAAAAAAAAAAAACAAAAAAATCGATCATGGATTACAAGAAAAGAAAACAAACATTTCGATCATGGATTACAAAAAATTCTATTATGGGTTACAAAAAACCAAAAAATTCGATCATGGATTACAAAAAAAATCTATCATGGATTACCAAAAAAAAAAAAAAAAAAAAAAAAAAAAAAAAAAAAAAAAAAAAAAAAAAAAAAACCGTACGGAATCGCCGATTCACTGTTCGGACTCGCCGATTCCGTACAGTGAATCGGCGATTCACTGTACAGAATCGTCCGGTTCTCTCTAGAACCGGACGATTTCCGATTTTCGGGCGATCCGGTTCCTTTTTCACTATTTTCGAGTCGAACCGGGCGACTCCGGTTCGACTCGGCGTTTTTTAAAATGCTGGCGTAAACATAAGAGCTATAAAACAATTATTTTTACATTTATTTAAAATTAGTTTATCTAAAATTTAGAGTTTAGAAACATTAGATTCATTCAAAAAATTAGTAAAATATTTTGAAATAAAATGATAAAATAAATCAAGGGTATTTTAATCATTTTTGTTTAAAATATTTTGTAATATTTTATTTTGTTCCCCTTGTAAAAATGAACCTACATTCTAATTTTATATAAATATAATATTTAAATTAAAATAAAATAAAAAGTCGTTTTAGTAATTAGATATGACAATCTTAACGGTTTGAAAAACAATTGAAAATACAAACTTTCAATTGCATGATAATATGGCAGAAATTAGTTAAATTAAAATAAAACAATAAATATAAGTTGGAATATATCGTGAAATTTCAAATCTCCAATCAAAATAACATTAGTTATATTTAGCACAAAGAAAACTAGCAATTAGAAATTTGTCATAAGATGTCATAAATAGAACACTTTTAATATGCAGTAATTACTTATAATCATTACCATCATAGTTTTTTTTTCCAATTAATAGCTACATGAATCTATCAATATGTTGTGTTTAAAGGTCTTGTCCTCGATGACGCCATATTCATACTACTTCCAACCAATTTTTTTAGGGTCATCTCTTGTTTTTTTCAATCCTTCTACTTGAACTAACTCGCAATAAGGACTTATAATAAATATGAAAAATAATACGTGTATAATAAAGCTTGTAAATTAAAACTTTTACTAATCTACTTGAAAAAACGAGTAGATGATTGTTTTCTCCACTGAATTACCAAAAAAAAATTAAAAATTAAATCTACTTGTAGACAGCATACTAAGAAAGAATGATATAAGTTTTCAGTTCTCCTAGGACTTCTCTTTTCCTCTAATTGTACTAAAAACATCTTACTCTGGAACAAGAATTCAACCCAAAGTAGGACTTTCAATCATTTCTTAGCATTTGTGCAATTCATATCATCCTATAATTGGTTCCGTTTCGATAAATTCCCATCTAGATCAATGATCCAGAACACAAATCACCGAGTTTTAAACACTGAAAAATGTAATTAAACAATAGAAAACATACAATTAGGCATTGACACTGTATTTTTCAATATCAGACACTATTTATACAAGTCCATGTAGAAATGATTCCCAAATTAAAAATATATTTTTAAGATGGATTTTTTAACCCAATTTTCAAGGATATATAATCTCTAACATGGAGATCAGGAATATGAGAAATTAAATATATTTAAAAAATTAAATGATTTTATTAATAACACGTTTTGGACTATTAGTTTCAACTATTTTTAGATGGACCACTCATTTGCATCCATCTTTAAGATGGATGCTTTATACCTCGGGGGATGTAAATGTAGCTATGTGTCCCCCGACTCATAGAAAAAAATTCCTTCAATATAAACATGGGTGCCACCAGGATCCGGACCCATACCTGAATAGGCCCAAACCAAATATTAAAATGTGTATATTTAACTATATTTCATATATTGAGACTCGAAAAATATTACTGGACCCTGGCCAATATACTTCATATATTGGGATGCGAAAAATATTACTCGAAAAATATTATTGGACCTTGACCGTCGGGTCCAATTTTTAACCCATACCTGGATCCAGATTGGGCCTACGCTGGGTCCCAAGATCCATTGACACCCCTAAATATAGAAGGAAAAGTTTATATCTAGCCGAGGCTCTAAACAATCAAAATTGAGCCTACCTCAAAACTTTCACTAGAAGAGGTTGTTTTGATGTCCAAATATCTTCAAATTGATCGTCTTGACATCAAGATGCATGGACATGAGAAAAAAATGGATTTCAAGTTTTGGAAATAGTGTATCTTGTAATACATTTTAAGACCGTCAATTTTTAAGATTTTCAATTTTTCATAGATATGTTGATCTACACTATTTTTGAAGCTTTAAACTTTATAAATAAATATAAAAAAATATTTTTAAGGCTATCACAAAGATTTCCAGTCTTGAAACTACATTTCTCAATACTATTTGAATGTAGGCTCTAATTTGATTGTTTAGAGCCGAGGCTCTATACAAACCGCACCCAAATATAAATGGTCATTAGTTTGAGCTAGCTTCAAACATGTAGGGGGGCAGTTGGCATTCAATTAATTTTTAAGTAGGTAAGCTTCTCTTTTGTGTGAGAGATTGAAAATCTTAGCATTCCTTGTTCAACTTCAAACCAATGTCACTCTCCTAGGCCTTCATATTACCTACCCCACTACTAATGCATAAAGGCAAATTTGCGTATGCAGAAATAAAAAAATCACCAAAATAGTGGAACCTCTTAAAAACATTTAAGTTCTACAAAAGATTATAGAACTAACCAAACATCAATAATTTTTACAATATTATTTTACTTTAATACCTCCTCAAGTATTTTGCTAGAAAGTGTACCTAAATGGCCCTATATTCGATATGAATCACAACGAGAAGTCGGGGAATTCATGTCATCTGGGCCCATTTAAATGCTCAAGCCAAATGATCTATGTGTTTTACGTTTCAAATTTGAAACAGTTTTCATTAAAATTTATTATTTTGGGTTTTAAATCCGAAATTGAGTGTTTTGGCAAGCTAAATTATCAAAATACCTGTGTTCAATATCCAATCTCGAATATGGATGTTTTGGGTGTTTTCAATAAAATGCTCAGGAACTCTTGAGTAAAATAAACTTATTAAAGTATCCACTTTACAATTACTAATAGAATAATATTTGAAAATACAATCTAGTAAATTAAATCATAACAATTTTTTTAACATCACATTAATATGTTTCGTTATTAGATAATGACAGAGTCTACGTTTTCCATAGGTGTTTTTTTTTTTTTTGGATAATTCAGTGGGGGATGATAAACCCCTACCCATTTTTGAATTAGTTATTGGTTTTTAAAGTTATTAGTAGGAATGAAAGCTACGAGTTAGGATTTAAGAACCTTCCAATATGCAGAAACAAGAATCCCAAAGTTGGACCTACCAAGATCGTGTACTTATCTGCCTAGAAACAAAATAAAAGAGAGCACAAGCTATAATACGACAAATAAAATATGAAAAACACATGCGATAAGGATACAAATATTTATGTCGTTCACTTCAAGAAGGCTACATCTACGGGCACGGCAAAATGAAATGCACTATACCAATAAAAGCTAAATTACAGATTTTGGGACATAGAGTTACCTCTATAACCCTCGAGAAAACCCAATCGAGTAAATCCTTTTAGACCCAGTCTCCCATCGCACCATCGTCGACCTCTCATCTATAGAGTTGCCTATATAACCCTCGACAAAACTCAATCAATTAAACCTTTTTAGACCCACTCTCCCCATCGGCACTTTCGTTGACCTCTCATCAAGTTTAGACCCAGTCTTCCTATCGGTACTTTCGTCCACCTCTCATTCCATAGTTAAACCACTGTCCAGGAAGAGACCATCTCATCTCTATTCCGTAGCTGTGGAATAATTTTCCTAAATAAAATAGGAAACTTGCACTTAAATTGACTCAAAAAGCTAAAAAAAAAGGCACATATATTAAAAAAAAATACAAAATGATACACGTCAAAAAAAATAAAGGGGACCCTTTTCGGCATAATATATAGTCGAAATTGGTTAAGTTGACCAACTCAATGATTATCTTTTTTTATAAGAGAAATAATCATATTAAAATAATCATTTCGTTTATAAATTAGTTGAATTAATTACCTCACTATTTTTTTTGGTCGTTTTAATGGTAGTTTTTTTTTTTTTTTTAAAAAAAAAAGTTATATATCGCCTTTTTGTGCTTTCAATGATCTTTCATGTACCGTCATGCAAACCTTCATTAAAATCCAAATAAGAGAGAGATATAGAGGTGTTTTTATAAGTATATACATCTATAGAGAGAGACCTGAATGACTATTTGCTCCTAACTCCTATGCCAGAAGTTAAATAAAAGGATAAAATAGGTATTTATTAAATGAAATTGGGCTTACCCAGTTACATTAAAAATATTATTTGGTGTTAGAGCACTATAACAAGCAACTAAGACTTGTTACGTAAAATAAAATATTTGTTAAAATAAAAAATTCATATTAAATATCATATCTTACTCAACATCACTCCTATGACAACTTGGCAAAGAAGGTTTTTAATGAAATGAAAAAACAAGTTTCGTACTTTATCATTACCATCATAACTTTTTTTCAATTAATTGGGATCGACTATGCAAAACTTTATTTATTAAAGACTTACTCTCAAAAGTTTTGTACTTGTAAAACTAAAAATAAGTTTATTGAAAATAAAGAAAAGCGATTGTTGTTTTAGAAATATAAGGTGGCCTTTGTCAATTTCCAAGACCGGGGTATCTCTTAAATTCAAAGCAAGGGATCCAATTGACTAAAGCAAGAATAACTTGGTATTTTACAAGGGGCTTTTCAAAATATAGGAAAATACAAGTATATAGGCCGAATTACAAATTTACAAGTAGAATAGCTAGTGCACTATATTTTAACACATGCTTTGAACAATAAAAAATAAAAAATAAAAAATAAAAGGTATATAAACTTGTGAAAGATAATTCTTTTAATTTTTCAAAATAAACAAGTTCTAAGTAAAAAGGAAAAATATATAATGAGAATGAGTAACTATGTATAAAAAGGTGATATATCACCCTAAGTCGAGAATTGTTTCGTCGTACTATGTGGGGAGACCCCATTGTTTGTTTTTAGGGAAAATTATAAAAAACCCCTCAATATACACTATCAATGTAACTTATCCCCATCCAAATCTTTTCTCTCATTTTTTTCCCCACAACAACCTTTCTTCGCAAAAACCCCCTAAGGTAAAACGTTGTTATTTTTTGAACGGAAATGCCCTTCCTTTATAAAAAAAATCAATTGGCGCTGACTATCGGTCCTAAGTAGCGTATTGCCAGAGCGCAGTATACAACTGCCGAAGTGAATTGTCTAGAACGTACTGCCGTAGTGTGTATGTATCGAGCTCCGGAGCACTTTGAAAGGATTTCCATACGCACTGTCGGAGCGCGTTCATATAGAGTCGAAGTATTGAATACACTGCCGAAGTGTGCTATTACACTACCAGAGCGTTGTGGCTCCTGAGCCTCTATTGTCGGAGTGCCTTTATAGACTACCAGAGTGAAATGTCTCCAGAAGGTGTACCGTCGAAGCGCGGCCCCTATTACACTGCCGGAACGCTATGGCTCCGGAGCATATATTGCCGGAGCGTTCTTTGGGACTTCGGAGAGCGTCGTCTCCAAAAACTGTACTGTCGGAGCATATATTTCTACTGCCGGAGCGCGTTGGGTAAATTAAAAAATGGGAAACAAGAGAAGAAGGGCTTCTGAAAAAAATGATAGTTTAATCTTTTTTCTTATTCTTTTTGGGTGGGGGGGGTTTTTTGAAAAGAAAGGTTGTTGTGGAGAAAAAAGTGAGAAAAATATTGGATGGGGGTAAGTTGTATAGATAGTGTGTATTGGAGGGTTTTATATAATTTTCCATTGTTTTTACATCCAAATGTTTGATTTTACATCTATTTAATTTGGGGTGTTTGTGACCTTTGTGTACAAGTAGTATTGTATTGAGTCCTATCATTAATTAATATTTTTAACACGGAAAAATATATAATACGATCAGTTATCATTAGTACTGAGAGATCACACTTATTCTTAACCAGTGTCATTATTATGGGATTTAGTTGAGTTCGCTAGAACTCTACCAAGTTACTCAGCGTCACCCACGTTGCCCCACTTGGCGTACATAAAAATTTCAAAACTCACAAAAATTGTAAAAGATATTTGAATAATGTACAAAGTTTTTTTTTATATGATTTGGATGTCTGTAGCAAAGAACATTGAGTGTTTTTTGCCATAATTATTATATATATATATATATATTGATTTTTAAATATCTCAAACTATAAATGAAATTTTATAACCATATAATTTTCTTCATATTTTAAGCTTATTTAAACTTTTTAAAACTGGTTTTAATTTAATTTTACTTTTGTTACTTTTTTGTTTATTTATATTTTAGAGCTTTTAGTTTTGAGCATAACTCAGGCAAATCCACTCATACTCAATTGAGTAATACAAGTACAGTACAGGTCTGTACGGAGTGCATAACCCAAGATAATAGTTTATTAAATTTATAGTACATTATCAAATTTCACATCTCACTCTTATGGCGACTTTTTTTTGTACCGAAGATAAATGATTTTACAAATGCAAATCAAACACCTCAAGGTAGAGAGAGAAAGAGACCAAAATAGAGATAGAAAGCAAGAGCGGCAAAAAAAAAAAAAAAAGAAAAAAAAAAAAAAAAAACTTTTGAGTTATCAAACGGTAAAAATGGATATTACCGCCACGACCGTAGCGCTTTTTCCAAGAGGGGAACAACAAGAGAGAGAGAGGAGAGAGAAAGAGAGGGAACAACAGAGCAGAGAGAGGGGAACAATAGACTGAGGAGAGAGAAGAGAGAAAGAGAGGAGAACAAAAGAGTAGAGAGAGAGAGAGGAGAGAAAGAGAGGAGAACAAAAGAGTGGAGAGAGAGAGAGAGAGAAAGAGTGGGAAACAAGAGAGTAGAGAGAGAGAGGAGAGAGAAAGAGAGGGGAACAAGAGAGTAGAGAGAGAGAGGGGGGAGTTTGCATGCTGGGGTGGAGTTTTCGTTAGTCAGTTCTGACAAAAGGCCGGGAATGAAGAGAGTAGAAAATGGAAAATAAAAGACTGCCAATGCGAGAAAATCACGCGTCCTTCGAATTTCCCTAAAATAGATACTGTAGTGGGGACTTTCTCTCTCTAAAACGCACTTACCTTCAATCCTCGTAGAGAGAGAGGGATTCGTTATATTCTTTGTAGGTGTTAAGGCCAGCACTGCACACATAAAAGGGCGTGGCTCTCACGTTGCTTTGGAGAAAAGGGGCCTGAGGCCGCCTTCGAGAACAAGCGTTTGATTCTCTCACTAACCCATTCCTCAGATTCTTCCTATTTTTGCCTGGTTTTGCAAATTGGGTTCTTTCTCTGACTGGAAAAGCTTCAAGAAATGGGTTGATACAGAGAATCTCAGACGAAAATGGTGGTAATTTGGGCTCTATATGGTATAGAACCATGAGATTTGATCTGAATTTTTGTGGGTTTTGCTAGTGAAGATCTGTAATGGCAGGGGAAGAATTGCTTGAGCTCAAATTTAGGCTTTATGATGGAACAGATATTGGACCCAACAAGTATCCCCCTGCTACCACAATTGGTTCACTCAAGGAAATTATTGTGGCTCGATGGCCGCAAGGTTAGATCGCGAGTCTTGATTCTTTAGTCTTTGTGTCCTGAATTTTTGTTCAATTTGTTTAGAATCAATTCCTGGGATGTGAAGATTGGGATTATGTATCTGAATTTTTGTTTGATTTGTTTGTGAATTGCGGGGTTCAAATTTTGGGTACGAATGGGTTCATTCATGGGCTTATCCCCCTGTAATCTGTAGTTTCGTAGCATTTGGATTCATGATTGACCTTGTTTTTTTCGGATGCTTAATGGCTTTCTATTGTGTGGGGTTTTTTTTTTCAACAAATGCGGTCGATAGTTGAAACTAACAATTGGATGCTGATTTTCTGTGTGTGTGTGTGTGTGTTTGTGTTGGGGGGGTGGGAAGATACAGGGTCTGAGACACTTTTACTAGTTTTGTATCTTGGGGTTTGTAGCAATCAGAACATTGACTGGATAACTATTTGTTATTGTACAGTTTCGAACTTTCAATTTAATGATCTTGATCAGTGGCATAATCATGGCCATTTTATTTTAATATCGGAATTTAGAGCCCAAATATTATGTCTGAAATTTTTGTTCTAGTTTGCTTGCATGGCTTTTTTCTGCTTTCCTGTTACCGCAGTTTTCACATTTGAGGTCCTCTCAGGTTAGATTGCTATATTAATGTGTGTCTCTTATTTTTTATGCAAGAGAAACATGTGAGGATCATAGTCATCATTCGCAAACAAGCATGTGTAATTGTATATTGCTTGACATTTCATTTGTACATGAAATGTTTGGTTCTATCGGATTGGTCTCATTGTTCCTGCTGCACATTGTTATTGAAATGCATTGATCAGGGTCCTGTTGTTTAATGTTCAGATAATGGCTTCCCAATTTAAATTGATTCTCTGGCATTTCTATTAAATTCAATGTCCTTGGTCGTTTGTTATTTTTGTGGAAAAGAATAAAGTTTGTGTATTGTAGTGAGGATTTTTTATCTGTTTGATCGATTTTTGTATTCTATTGTTCATTTATTTATTTATTTATTGAATATGTTAGCTCTATATTGAATATGTTAACTCTATATTAACTAAAAGAAATAAAAGGAAAATGAGGTGGTCTGGATACCCACACATGGGTTCTGCCCAAAAACTAGGCTACCCACAGGCAGGTGCCGTATATAAGGAACCTAGAGAGGACAATTTTTTTTTATTTTTTTATACATCACCATTTTTCCCATCATCGAGTGGTCTCCAATGGGAGTATCGAGGGGGCCTCTGAGGGTTGAATCTGAGAATGGGGTTCCAACTGTGGAGGAAGTCGGAATGGGAAAGGCCACCGAAATGTTTGTGGTGGGTTGCCTTCTATTGTTCATGTTGTGCTGGGAAAAACCTAGACCCATGGTCTAGGACATGCAACTATGAGCATCACATTTTGTAGGTTGGTTTGTGCTTCTTTCACTGGCAACTCTGCTGTAGTGTTAATATTTCACTCACTCATTAGCCATTTGATCTCTTTTAATTGTATCACGGGTTTTTCGTTTCAAAGGTTTCATGTGTATGTTTTTCTTGTAATTTTTTCTTATAAGATGAGAGAAAGTAGATTTAGGTGGGCGGTCCATGTGTGGCGCAGACCCAATACAACACTTGTTAGGAGGTGTGAATTAGTTCAAGTGGAAGGCTCAAATAGCGCAAGGAGTAGGCCCAAAAGGACATGGCTGGAAGTAGTGAGAAAAGACATGGGGATTTATGGCCTCACCGAGAGTATGACCTTTAATAGAGCAGAATGACAGACCAAGATTCGTGTAGCTGACCCCAATTAGTTTGGAAAAGGCTCTGACGATGATGATGATGATGGTTTCCTCAGTTATGAGATACTATTGGGCAGTATTGATATAAAGTGCCTTATTTGGCTGACGGGATAGCCTTCACATGTCTTAACATGTAGAAAATGTTTATTTTTCTTTAAATTTGCAAATTTATTTCAGTTATTGTTTATTGTGCAATCTCTATGATTTAGCAGGCTAAAATTTGCTTATTGTAAATTGCCAGGTTAAATTGGTTTGGTCCATCGTGGGATTTTCTTCCCATAGTGGTGCAAGTCTGGCTTTATGACCTCTGTTGGCCTTTTCCCAGTCAAAACAGTCTTGTCCACTCTGTTTATAGGCACTGCTTCCATTTATTTACATTGGTGCCAATCAAATCCTTGTTGGGTTTCTTGTCATCAAAAAAGATTTGGCCAATGTTAAATGTGCATCTTTCTTCTCAAGATTTATCATCACATTTTATGTTGATGCGATGCATGTCCCCTAGCTCATGTATGATTTATTGGTTTTCTGAATATTATGAATGATGCAATGCATGTCCCACTAGCTCATGTATGATTTATTGGTTTTCTGAATATTATGAATGATGCAATGCATGTCCCACTAGCTCATGTATGATTTATTGGTTTTCTGAATATTATGAATGATGAATATATTGCATGTTAATAGTTATGTCTTGATAGGCAAAGAAAATGCTCCAAAAACAATCAATGATGTGAAGCTCATAAATGCGGGGAAGATATTGGAGAACAACAAAACCCTTGCAGAGTCCAGGGTACCAGTCGGAGAGCTTCCTAGTGGAGTCATCACTATGCTTGTCCATGTACGGGCTCCAGCACTGGATAAGAACAATGGTATATCCAAAAAAGCACAAAAGATGTCAAAAAGCACAAAAGATGTCATGGGTTTTAAATTACTTCTGATTTTGTCTTGTGTTTGTCATGTTTTTGGTGTATGTATTTCATGGTTCTCTATTTGCGCTTATATACATTCGGGTTTTGCATGAGAAAATAAACTTGGAGATCTCTTTTCCTGCCTTATTTATATCTCATTGATAAAACATTGAAATGCCAGCGCCTTTAGTGAAGCAGAATTTGGAAATTGATATGGTAGCCTTGTGTCAATTATTGAACCAACCAGTAACCATGAAGAGATCTGCATGATTACTTTCGTGAAACCTGGAGAACTCAAAATCTAGATGGCAATGTAGATATTCTATCTTTGATTGCCTTAGCTATTATAGGTTAATTACTTTACAAAGAAACTCTTTTGTACATGGAGGTCACAATCATGCCCATTCATTAGATGTCAAATTGGATGGCTTGGGTGAGTCACGAAGTCCGATAATTTTTTTTTTGGAACTTGATGTCTATATCAATGACACTCTTACAATCACTCATTTTAAAATTTAAGGGATAAGAATGATTGTGACCTCCATGCGCAAAAGATTAATGGTATCTTTGTTGACAATCCCATGAATAAATCATTATCCATTGTGCAGTTGATTTGGTACAATAACTACAGATGGCTGGCATATCATAGAAGTGCCCGTGCTCACTGTCCCTTACATAGGAAGTACATTAGATGTCAGCGGGATCTTGGTTTGGGGGATGTGTAATATTTCCATAGAGACAAGGTCTGTGCATCTTAATCTCTTAGTGATGTCTGAAGTACCTATATGCCTTAACTAGATTGCAAACTCTAGCGGTAGATAGTTCCTGTTGAAGTAAAGATAAGCAACTATAACTAATGATAACTTGCCTGAGACTTGTATCTTGAATTTTTATTTACCCATGATGTCTAACACTCTTAGTCAGTCCCAGATTTCTGATGAATGATGAAATAACTGCAGTTATTTAACCAGCTTAACCATATAGTTGAATAAATTCTTTGATAGTCAAAGATCAAATACAATGGTTCTTACAAAATTTGTTTAGTCTACTGGGTTATTTGCATCACTGCACGCTATCATCAAAATTTAACACAGATTGCAAAACTTGCATCGATCTTCTATGCGGAGCAAGTACTTGATGTTGTAACATATTTCAGGTCTACTCTGGTGTTCTTTTCTGATAAATGGGGAACTAATTCGAAGATTTTTATTTACTGTTGGAAAAACTTATTCATTTTCCGTCCCTCTTCTTGCTAACATTTGTTAGTGCAGTTAGTTATCCACCCATAAGGAGGGTGAATGCACAGAAAGAATGTGTAGATCTTCTCCTTTTCTTGGTGGACGTCTGGGACTTTAGTTATCCTCCAAAAAAAGGAAGGTGAATGCTCAGACAGGAAATGTAACTATTGTCATTTTCTTGGTGGATGTCTTGACCATTTTGTTTCAATAATGGGGCTTGGGTTTATAATATTGATTCCCCTTATATCAGATCCAAATATAAAACATTTGCAGCTGGGGTGGGGTACATCCATTCCATCAAAGATTGAAAATCACTTGAGGCCGAAGGAGCTCGCTTTGGAATGAAAGAACAGAGAAAATAAGTTCTTTTATGATTTGCAAAAGTAGAATAGTGCAGCTGCAATGACCACAACATGCTTCTCTAGAATGGAAAAGTAGATGTGACCATGATGCCGCTAACCATGATGCCACAAAGAGGTAGCTGGAAGATTTGCCAGGAGAAAAATGTGGATTATAGAGGATGAAGGACCATAAAGTGTCAAGGGAGACGGGAGAGGATGCGTGGTCTCATTTGTCCAAGGCAAGGTTTTAAAAATCGCCGATCTGGATTGGAAATTGTTAAAGCTGGTCCGATACTTGTAATATATTGGAAACCGGCCGTGTTCCCCCTTGAACCAGCCAGTTCACTGATAAACCTGGTCAGTTATGGCAAAAACCGGCCGAATCTGTCAGAGTAGAACCGGCGGGTTCTACCCTCAACCGGTTTAAACAAGGGAGACTTTAGTGAGTTCTAATTTTTTTTTGAAATCCTGTGGCCCGCCCCCATATTTTAAAATTTTTTTGGTAGAGGGGCGGTGGCCCACCCCTATAATTTTTATTGTAAAAAAGGCTGCCATTTTAATTGGCCTCAACCACTTTAACACACACACATCATCAAGCGGGTGTGAAAGTCAGCATACTGCCTTGTCATTGTGCATGACACTTTTATGGAAGCTGTCACTCCTAATCTTTGATGTGGGACAAATTCTCCCATTTCTTCACGACAACAATTCAACTTATGACAAAACTTTGAGAGCAATTTTACATACAAGACCTTTTACAAATCTTTGGGAGCAATTTTACATATGAGACATTTACAGTGCCTGTAGCCATTTACATAGTTGATTACTTTCTGAAGAATTGTTTCATGCGGGCTGGATCACATTTCTACAATGTGCGGTCCAGAAGTATAAAGCATCCATCTTAAAGATGGATGCAAATAGGTGGTCCATCTAAAAACAATTGTGTCTAGCAGTCCAAATGTTTTTTTAATATAATTATTATTTCTAGTTTTCAAAATTTATTTATTTTTTCATATTCATGATCTCCATGTTAAAGAATATATATTCTCTAAAAATTAGGATCAAATTATATTTAAAAAATATATTCTAAAATTAGGATCATATTCTACAATATGCGGGCTGGCCGCATGCTAACCGCGTCCTTACTTTTTTTACATAGTTAATATTTAAAGCTACTTTATTTATATAGTTTATTTACATAGTATAAACTTAGTTATTTTTCTTCACGCCATAGTTTAAACATAGTTAATTTACAACATCATTCTAAATTAGCTAATTTCTAATTATTTTAAACCATGGCTTAGTTATTTACACCATATAGCTTTGATTTTATACCATGTAGCTAATTTCAAAGCTACATAAATTTGCTTCTATTGTGTAAAGAAACTTTGCCAACAAAGGAAATTAAGACAAACGCAACATCCATCTCCTTTTTTCTTTTTGGGTTTTTTTAACATTCAAAGGAAATTAAGACAATGCAAAGGAAAAAAGAACCCTAAAATATTCAATGGTCAACATACATTTAGACATGAAAACGACGTCTCAATATTCAATTATTTTTGTAAAATAATGAAAGTTTGAAATGCATCAGCCCCAATTTTTTTGGAAACTCAAAAAACACTATTTTAAGGGATTTTTTGAAAAACTTTTAGGCCGAAACCAGCCGATCCAGCCGATTCTCCGATCTGGATCGTCCATCCACTGATCCGACCCAGTTTTTGGAGTGGCCGATCGAGTTCACTGATCCGTTTTTTTAATCCTTGGTCCAAGGTATGACAACCAAGAATTCAAGGTTCGGTCAAGAAGCTGGCTGGTACTGAGGATGGTGTTGGTTCCTTTCTACTGGCAAGTTGGTGTTAATGGTGTTTACAAGGTAAGGAAGGGGAATAATCAAATAAGTGAGAAGGTTGGCTATTAAAGAGTTCTTATAGTGAGTGAAATTTGGATTGAAGTATAAGCGAAAGAGTCAATTGTCCCTTGAAATTTTAAGCAGGCTGCCCTTTTTTGATCCAAGTGTTCTATGGAAAATGTAAATTGGAGTATAGAGGAAGGAGGGAGTTGTAATTTCACATTCCAAAGAGTTTCCGATGGCATATCTAGTTGGATGGCACTACCATAGGAGGGGGATATACATTTGGGGGAGTAAATGGGTTAAGCTTTGGGAGCAGTTGTATTGTTCTTACTATTCGAAAGAGATGGATTGCCTGTACTTGTAGGCATTACCTGTTATGTGAAATTGTTAATTAGAGAGGAGAATTTGGGATGGAGTCTGTAGGTCCTTCAATACGGGGTGGACATGAGCAATTGGAGATGCGATTGAAAAATTTCTAGATGTCAAGAAATTTGTAAACCTGCATATTTGGAAACTCCAAAAATGAAGGCTTTCCACATCTGAGGAAGTTGAAGATTGTGATATCCACAAATTGTGTCTATAATATCCCTTTACTTGATATAAGTTTCCTACTATATCTTGAATGTATTTTTCTTTAATGCTTGTGTCCTACCATCTGTGTTGGTGGCATGCTATTAAAACATTGCAAATATTTAAAGTATTCTAACTTTGAGACTTGGCTTGTACCTCCAAATGAGGATCCCTTTGGTGTAAATGCATTTACAAAAGGATGGAGTCACTATTGAGGTATGAGGCTCAATCGGGAATATGTTTGAGTATGCTACTACATATTGACTAAAAGAAGGAAAAAGAAAAAAAGTAAAAAGAGAACAAAACCAGTATTGCATTTGTTGCAATAATACAAAAGTAATTGATATCAAAGTATCAGGTGTTTCACATGGAAGGGAAGAACTTCCTGAATTAGCCATTTTGATTATGAGGTCATGTGTTCATCTCATGTTTGGTTGGTCCAAGAAACCTTGTGTGAACTCAAACGATCCCCATGATTTATTTTCTCAGGATTGCAAGAAACTCGTGGATATTTACTCTTTGTTAGAGAAATGGGGTTTGTGGAATTATTTTGCTTCTGCCATAGACTGAAGGCCTCCTTGCAAATGGGAGTGCCCTAATATGGGATACTTTTTTCGTAGATAATATTTCCCTGACTTGGCGCCCCGAATTTCTGTGTGATGTTGATGGGTGAATTGGTATCGAGAGAATGTACCATGTTTATAGTTAGTTTAGTAATTTTGTTTATCTTTTCTTTGTGCATCGTGATGGAGTTATTTTGGTATTTTGATCATGTATATGGCTCCTTTCTTTGTTTCTATCAATGTGCTTCAAAGCAGCTTGGAAGTACATAGATATCTTGGTGTGCTCCTCTTCATCTTGGGTGGATTGAATAGATCGAACAAGTCATGCAGAGAGAAAAGGAAAAGCAGGAAGTGGAAAGAGTGAAAGAATCGCTAAGCTAGTTATCCTTTCCTTTTTCTGGTTCTTAGCAAATACGAATATAGCAGAGATGTTGTCTAATCCCTCTGCAAAAATGTGGGAAACCAGAAATAAAGCATACATCTGATTATAATAGGCACAACTTTTACAGTAGACACACTTATAAATTGGAAGAATGTCCTGCATTTTGGGCGAGATACATGGTCATCATTAAAATATAACTTTTGTGTTTGTGCTTTATTGATGTTTTCAGTTTCTTTTTATGTTTGCTGAATTCCTTTCATTTCTTGCAATAGAGAATCAGCAATCAGATTTGCCCAAGAAGAATAGATGTTCATGCTCGATTCTGTGATATCAGAGAGCACTCTGATCAATTTCAGTACTGTTCGTGAACTGAGAATTGGCTGCGGATCCAAAGCTAACTGGGTCGTGGACATCTCTTGTTCTGTTTGTGTATTCAGTATATTCAATGGTTTCTTCTTTTACTGTATCTTCTCAGAGAAGCAAGTGCTGGAATTGTTGTGACCTAGATCTCTGAAACTATAATTTCTTTCTGTGGAGGTCATTCACAAAGGGAAGGTGATGTAAATTTGGGGTTTGAATTTGTAGTGAGAGAAAGGAAGTGATTGGATCATCATAGAAAATTGCAGACTGGGTTGCAAGCAAAACTTAGGGGCAGGGCACATCTGGTTTCATGGTTGGTGGCTTGAGCTCTTTTTTTTGGTTATTTTTTCTGTTTGGGAGAATCATTTTTCTCTTTCTTGTTGTTTGGTTTCAAAGACACTCTATTTGCTATGATTTCTTGTCATCAGATATCATGGAAAGCAGTATGGAAGTTCATGGGTTCTATGTCAATATACCTGTCTACTTGTATTTTAATTCTTTGGTCAGGCCAGTTGGGGCAATGTTCTTTAGAGGCTTAGGATGGTTAATATTTTGTTTTGGACATGAGGTTGTCATTCACTGGAACCATGAATGAAAATTTCAGTTTTCAATGATGGAGGAGGGGGGAGGTTAGGCATAGTTCCAAACCACTGATATGCACCTGGGTATGTGAAAATATTTTTGTGAAATTATTTTCACATTAAGAACTCCATGTGCCTAGATGCGGGGAGATTTTTTACGCCAATTGATAGCCGCTTGGGGTGAAAAAATTCCAACACCTAATCACATGGGGAGATTTTTTTAAATGTGAAAATACTTTCACAAGAGTATTTTCAGGCATACCAAACGTGCCCTCGATCTCGATTGTCCATCATTCAAAATGGATTGTGATTGCCCCATTCTGTTACTATACACCACGAATATAAGTTGTTTTTCACCTTGTAATAATACTGGAAGGGGCAGTTAGCCATGGCCTTTGGTTTATTTTCTCTTACCAATCGGGAAAGAGAAATTTGATATAGATTCAAAGTTAATATTTTTCTATAGATTTAGGGTTTTCAGTGACAAGAGACCAAGTTGTTTTTCACCTTTTAATAATTGAGTCAAAATCTTTTTCTAAATAATTGAGGATAGCTTTATGAATTTTGGTGTCATTGTACCCTATTAAGAGCCATATCTTCAGTGAGGTCAAAGTTTTTATATTTTTTCTCATTATTTTTAAGTATGTTTTTTTATAGCTTTTAATTTGATATTAACTCGCTCTTTTTAATAGGTGTTGTATTAATTTTACACTTAAATTTTTTCAAATGTATTTATTTTGAATTTTATCCTTTCTTATCTTTCTAATAGGTGTTGCATTAATTTTACACTTAAATTTTCTCAAATATACTTATTTCAAATTCTATCCCTTTTTATCTTGTTATTCATAAAAAAAAAATAAACACAAATAATAATAAAGTTTCTAGAAAGGCAAAAACGAGAGAGAGAGAGAACCGCAAGCCAAGAGGATAAATGGTAATCATATTTCCATATAATATGGAAGCACGAATTTTATCGTCAAAACTATAAAAGGGAATGCTTTTTTTGCTGAACTTGTAACTCAATTGCTCCCACATACATTGCGCCCGCATACATTGCAGATAAGTCCTTCAAAGTCCAAATAGATTAAAGCAAAAATCCTGAATGTTGGCTATACAGAGCAAGAGAAGTCCTTAAAACAAAACGCACATTGCAGTTTTAAGCCATCTTTGAAGAAACAACATTTTGTTTCATTATTTACACGGTACTGCATATCTCTATGTTTAGGGACTGGAACAAACCTCATGGCCCCCTTATTTACAGATATTCCACGGGCCTATTGGGGCTTGTGATCCACTGATGTACTTCATTTCTTTTGAGAGAGGGAGAGAGAGAGAGAGAGAGAGAGGCCTGTGCAGACTTCTTAGCATCCATATAATGCCTTAACTGTATTTGGGCCAGTTTAGTACTGTTCCAAAATGGAGGTTGGCCATGAGTCCCCATTTTTGAAGGCCGTTTAGATGGCATCGATTAGGATTACGTCCTTTTGCTTGCTCTTCTATTCTTAATGGTCATAACCAGTTTCTGCCTCTCTCCCTCCACCTCGGCAAACTGGAGACTAAGTTGGGAGTAGCGATCATGCATTTCCTTCAATTCTCTCTCAACATCCGTGTGCCTTCTCTTCAATTCCAGCATATCTTTGATCAATTCATTGATGTCCCTGAAGCTCTGGAACACTGCTTCCTCATCATTGTGCTGTTTCAGGAATGAACTGGAACAAAGAACAGAGAGAGAGAGAGAGAGAGAGAGAGAGAGAGAGTGGAAAGAGAAAAACATCAGGACTGGAAACGAAGCTATATCACCTATAATCTTGATATATACCAACAGTTGCATGTCTACCAAGCAGTTCTCTAGGCAATCAGTGAGCATCAGTCATTCCCAAATTCTGGTTATTGATATTTTTCATCATGAGCCAATAGATGTAAGCAAAAGAAATTCTAACAAGTAGTGAAGGAAATATATTGTTTATTTCCTCATTTCGAATGGTAAAATCAAGAAGGCAGAATACTGTAATGCATATGGTATTGGTCTCTTCTAAGAAAATAAAAACTTAGGGTAGGTGCTGCAAAGAATATGCATCTAAATTGTCAGATTCCTCAATTGTGCCATTTGACAAAAGAAAATGAGACAGTTAATATATTTATACAAGGAATTGTCTATAAAGAGACTATTTATTTTTTGTATATGGAGGTCACAATCATTCTTGACCCTTAAATTTTAAAATGGGTGGTTGTAAAAGTGTCATTGCATAGACACAAAGTTCCCCAAAAAACTCGGACATCGTGACTCACCCCAAACCATCCAATTTGACATCTAATGAGTGGGAATGATTATGACCTCTATGTACAAAAGATAAATGGTCTCTCTGTAGACAAACCCTTAGAATAAAAAAAATGATTTTTGCATTGGAAATGTATACAAATGCTGAGTAAAAGTTTGGATGGAGAATTCATACCCCCACCCCCCTCAAGCCCCCACAATAAAAAAGAAACGAACAAAACCCACACACACATTCACACATACACAAGGAAAAAAAAATCCATCAGTTGTGAAATTGGATGGCTGGAGTGTACTGGTTCTCCAAGTCTGTCAAAAAATTGGCAGACTTTGTTGGGAGAAGCAACAGACCCCAGCCGTCACTTATCACATCAGACAACTTGGAAGGGTGTCAAATTTCCATCCAAAAATTAACTGTGCTCATTGTACCCTTAGAATTTATCAATATATCTCAAAAGGTGATCCACCTTTGAAACATCTTGGATTTCTTTTTCTGCAATGCTTCTGCAAGCTCAACTTCTAATGCAAGTACCCTTTCCAGTGCATTTCCACCCCTCGGATATTCATTATACCGAGGAAATATGTTTCCCAGCTGTTTATTCGCCTGCAATAAAATGTTTAATAACATGATTATTTTACTATATACCAGAAGCTGCATCATGAAATTAAGTTCCATAATGAAGTTTCACTCACCATATGGAGTTGCAGCGTTTCTCTTTGAAGTAAGGCTTCAAAACTTGGTTCATGAAGATAATCACTTTCTGGAGAATTATCCAAGTTCTCATTTTTCATCTTTTCCAGCTAGAATTACACAAGAGGCAAACTGAGGTGAGGTGGAGGTCCTTTACAGTAAGAAAAAAGGGCAAAATCTTGTGATGCAAATGTTCATTAACAAGGATGGGTTGAAAGAAAGATTCTGTTAGGCTTGTGGACCTTGAAATGTAAGTACTTCTCAAAATACTCTAGAACAAGAAGTATTGGAGAAAAGCAGTATATAACTCTTAATTATAAGAAGAAAGTAAAAAATAAAACATATCTACCTCTTTATTAAGGCGATCCATGCTAGAACTTAAACAGTCCTCCCTGAAACGACCACTGATACTCGCTAAAAGCTTCATGTCACTCTGCAGCTGCCCATCCTTTTCCACGAGAATTTGTTGTGAAGTTTCAAGCAACCCTCTTTCAGATACAGTCTCATTCTATTGAAAAAATCACAACAAACTCTTTAAATTTTTGGAAAACCAGGGGAAAAAAAACAGAGCCTTGTGTGTTCAGTCAATAATCAATACATCCTTTCATAGAACCAGAGAAGAAAATGTTACAGCAATCACCTATCACGTTTTCAGTATAGAAAGTATTAAATTTGAATCTCTAATTTCAGGTATCCACAAAGTCCTCACCTCTATTTGCATGTCAGCACTGAGAACTAAATTTTCGGTGGCCTTTGGCCTGCATGAGGGGCTCCAGGAAAGAGATCTATCAAATAACTTTGGACCTTCCTCCTCCTTGTCTTCATTTAGATGAACTGATCTGATTCTACCTTCCTGAAGGGAGTTATCACCTCTCAAAACATTATTAATCCCGATATCCGAAAATCTCCAAGAAAATTCCTTGTCCAACCTCAATTGGAGGACACCGGGCTCCTGACTGTCTTGTTCCACAGGTTTTGAGGTCAATTGAAGGCTTCTCTGCTGCTCCTTCATAGTGTCGAGTTCCATTACGGCATTGATCTTCTCCTTATTGCATTCTTCTAAAGAACCTTCAACCTTTTGCTTTTCTTCTCTACAACAATCAAGACTCAACATGGTACATTCTAATTCAGCCTTCATTCTGTCGTAGTCACTGGTCTTTTCTCTCATGCTGCTAATTACATTCTGAAGCTCAGCCTCCAATTCTAAAACCTTCACTGATAACTCCTCATTTCTCCTCACATGAGATGCCTCACTCTTCTTTCTACTCTCCAGTTCTTCGACTGCATTTTGCAGCTTCAGTAACAACTCCTCCCCATGTTTCTTGGACACAAACAATTGACCCTTCAGCTCCTGTATTTTGGTCTCACATTGCTCTCTAATAAAAGCAACACGTAATGACTCTTGCATTGCAACTGATGGCCCTTCCACTTCCCTCTTCTTCTCATTAATTTGAGACAATTCAGCATCTGCTTTTTCTTTGAGCTCTCTTAGATGAATTGACAGGTTTCTGAATTCTTCTGTTTTCATAACCTGATCTGAGAGCTTAAGAGAAAGCTCACTGTTCTGGTTACGCAATTTCATTAGCTCATCACCATAAACACTCAGGTGAGCTACTTGGGAATTTTGTTCCACCAACTTTGATTGAAGCACTAGACTTGTAAGTTCAAGTTCCTCCTTTGAGGACCTCAGATTGTCCAACTCTTCTTCAAAACTCGCCAGTGTGCTTTTCAACTGTTCATTCTCTACTTCAAGCTTGAGCTTCTTCGGACTGTCGCTAATCTCAAGCTTCACCCAATGTGCCTTCTGGAGATTGATTTGTTCCAAAAGATCATTCTTCACAGTACGAACATGTTCTAGCTCTGATCTCAGGGAAGTGAGCTCTGCCATCAAACTTTGTTTGTCTTGTACACACATATTTTCTCTTTCCAAACAATCCTTTAGAGCAATAACTGCATCATCACGCTTCATAGAAAGCTCATCTTGACACTTTTCCAAAGATTTAAGGCTGTCAACGAGCTCTACCATTCTGATTTCAAACTGATTTTTCATAAAATTGACTTCAACATCAGCAGCTAACCATGCTTCAAGAACAGAAGCCAAATGACATTCCAGGTCATGAACTTGGAGGCAGAGGTTTGATGCCTCTTCGTTCACCTTACTTTGGCTTTGGGTCAAATGAAGTGACAAATCCCTGAGCTTTGAATTTTCAAACTCCTGAACTTGCAATTGTTGCTTGACCAGAATTAATTCCGCATCTTGCAAACTGGAAGATAGCAATTTTTCATGACACTCTTTCAATTCAGAAGTAAGCGTTTCAACTTCAGCCTCTAACTTTTCCTCGGATTGCCGAACAGTTTCCAATTCATCATGAATGCATTTTAGCTTTTCTTTCAAACAATTAAGCTCCTCTTCTTTCTGGGCAGATTCCACATTGCAAACGTGGAGGAGATGCCTCAATGATGTATTCTCTACCATGTAATCATTTACAACTGATTTAGTTTGCTCAAGTTCCTCGCTAGAACTTTGAATATCCCCATTCTTTTGGGCAAGCACATCATTTTCATCCATAGTATTTTGCAACTCAATTTCCATCTGGAAGAGTTTTGAGGACAACGCTTCATTCTCCTGCATGAGCATTTCATTAGCTTCTGAGCTGATCCTGAGTTTACCAGTGACATCTTGTATTTCTTTATCAAGTCTTCCTATCTGCGCTTTGGAGGTACTCAACTCAACCATCAAACTCTTAGTATCAGATTCATAACGGTCTTTCAAAGAAGAAATCTGTATCTCCATGTCTTTTAACGACCCATGAGCAATATCACCGTGTTCCTTGACTGCGCCATTTTCCTGGTGGAGCTGAATCATTGTTTGATGTGCTTTGTTTTGAAGCACTTCAAAATACAAGATAGTTTGCATTAGTCCATCATGTTCCATGCCATGCAGTTCATCTTTGCCAATATGTGCTGATCCATTGATTCTTTCATCATGGAAAAGTGGGTTAGCAATTAGACTCTCCAATTTATTATGGGCAAAAGCAATTGTTTTCTCCAGTTCAGCTATCTGTTTATCAGATTCGATATTCATGCTTCTCATCTTTTCATTTAGCAAGTTGATTTCTCTATGTAGGCTAGTTTTTACTTGGTATTCCTTTCCAGACAAGGATTCAAGATCCATCAATTTTTTGTTGCAAGACTCATACTTGCTCTTGTAAACAGTCAATTCCATGATTAATCTTTCAGATTCACCTATCTTTTTATCTGATTGTAATTTCATGCTTCTCAGGTTTCCACTTAACAACTCAATTTCATTCTGCAAGCTAGTTCTCTCTTGGTTAGCCTTTTCAATCAAGGATTCCAGCTCAATCAATTTTTTGTTGCACGAATCATACTTGCTCTTGTAACCAGTCAAGTCAATTATCATTTTTTCAGAATCATTGACCTTTTGAGACAGGAGATGATTATCATCAGAAAGATCTTGAAACTGTCTTTCCAGTACATGGTTTTTCAAGGCCAATTCTTCACATTTTTTGGTGTAACTTACCTCATGTTTCTGGAGGACTTTCACATCATCCAAAGCTCCTTGCAACTTGAGCATTAATTTCTCCTTAATCTCAGTAGAATGGTTTAGCTGTCCCGTGAGCTCTTCCTGCTTCACCTTCATGAGCATAATCAAAGCATTTGTTTCACGAAGGGTTTCTTCCAAAACATTTGCATAGATATTGAAATGCAAGCACTGGAAATGCAACTCCAAGAGTTCGTCCTCCGCACCTTGATGGAGCTTCTCCTGATAACATAGTGAAGCTTTCATGTCTTTAATAATGGCCTCTTGCTCAGACAAAAGTTTCTTAAGTTTCAAGTTCTCGTTTCCATACTTCAGTATTTCAGCTGCATTATATTCCTGAGAATTGACGGCTTCTGGTTCTGGGGCATCCTTGCTAACATGCCTAGGTTCTTCTCCATCCTTCAAACCTTCATGCTCTTGATCTCCTACAAGGATACTATGATCACCATTAAAGCCATGAATGTCTCCATTGCCTGTACCTTTCGCAACAGAGTCCTCTTTGTGTACAGTAACATTCACTGTGAAGTCAAGCGCTTTTCTTCCTGATACAAGAAACCCAGATGGAACTCCTTTCATCCTTGTCTTGCACTTCTCTTTCAAGACTGAAATTTCCGAGTCATCCTTCAACAATGACGGAGTTACCTCCGTTGAATGCTCTTCCAAATACTCCTTCAGACAAACTTGTGATGCTTCCTCAAAAGCTTGTCTAGCGAGGTTTTGATTTGTCTCAAACATAGATACTACCTGTAAGGAAAGTAGCTCAAGATCTTTTTGAAGCTGATCTACTGCGATAGAGTAATTCCATCTAAGACTTCTTAAAGCTGTTTCTGAGTTTATAGCCCTTTTCTCAAGCTCAATATTAAGTGAGTCCAACTCATGCCTATCTTTTGTGAACCTTATAATCTGATCATTCAAGTCCTGACGCATCCTTTCTACTTGAGTTTCATATGAAGAGATGGTGTAAAAGCAAGTTCGGTGCTCATTTCCAAGTCTGTGCAACTCTTCTTGCAGTTGCTTTTGGCTTTCCTCCAACGCCTGTACAAGGGATTCATAATAGCACTCCATCTCTACCATTTTCTTTGCAAGTCTTTCGCGCTCAGCTTTGGACTCATCAAGCTCACCCGAAAGCTCATGATTCTTTTCTTCAAGCTTCAGATTCAGACCAATATCATTTTCCATTAGTGTCTGGGATTCTCCAACTGCAGAGGGAGCTTTTGCCGTTCCTTGTTTAAAATTCTCAAAAACACGCTCCAAAGACTCTAGGTCAATTTGAATACACCCCAAGTCTTTCTCATTTTTCAAAGAATATGTCTTCGCTTTCATTTCACTTATTTTGTCCTGCAAAAGTGATAGACCCTGTATCCAATTGAGTTCAAAATCAGGAATTAAGTTGTTTTGGCCTTTTTGATAGGCACTCTTTTCAAGCTTGGAATCCAAACAAATGGGTTCAAACACTTTGCAGTCATCATTTGAAGACAGATTCTCAGCACTAGAGCTGCTATGAAATGATTCATTGGCCTTGTCCATAATATGCAAGTTTCCGTTGGAACTTTTGAGTTTCTCAAATGCATCCTTGAGTTCCACACATTCTGATTTTAATGCAGCTACTTCTTTTGACAGTTCTTCTCCTGATGCAACCTCCTTAATAATTCGTTGTGCAAATGATTCAGTTTCTTCCCCAAATTCATCTGCTTGCTTTCTTAATAAGCTTACTTCTGCCTTCAACTCTAAAATAGATGACTCGGCAGCTTCCAAACACCCCCTCAGTCTACCATTTTCCTCATAAGCAACAGCTAAATCATTGTCCATAGAATAATCTGAACTCCATCCATGAGTCCAATCATTGCTCCCTTGTGCTACAAGTTGTTGATGACAACTTTTGTCTGAATTTATAGGATCAGGACTTTGGTTAAGAGTACCTCCAAGTTCACTGGACATTGTGCTATCATTATCTTTAGCACTAGAGATCTCTTGCTTTTCAGGTTCAGCAGATACACTTTCAGAAGTGTATGATGAACCATCGATCCCTGCTGCTGAATCTGTACAATCTTCTTTTGATTCAGCTCCCTCATTGAGGGCTGGAAGCCCTATGAAGCTTGACTTGAACCGAACTTTCGAGGCCACCTGTTGATTTGCAAGGAAATTATATGAGAAATTCAAAAGTGAATCAACATGTTCCATATCACAAGTAGATCATATTGAAACTAGAATCATGACACATGAGCGCAGTTTCTGAAACAAACAATTGAAACCTAACAATGGGCTCACTATACTTATACAAACACATGACACACATATGTTGACGATTACATGATAAGCATGCTTATACCTATACAATTATGCTTCAACTTACGAAATCTCTCATACAAAGGCAGAGAAGAGAACAGGAAAATTTCTTTGCACAAATTATATTTGGACTTGAAAATCTCAAAAGATATCAATGAACTATTTTAAAATAATTACTGAAATATCATCCTCTAAAAGATATGTTGTCGAACATAAATAGGCTTGTGTGGAAATATCTGAACCTTAAAATACATTTAGGGATAATGTTTAAGAACATTTAGTGATGCACCTATTGCGCATGGATTTTGGATCCAAAACTCTACAGGGCTACCATGATCATGACTCTAAAAAAAAGCCTTAAACATGGTCCATCTTGTACCCATTTTTCTGGACAATTCATTTTCAATTCGTCAAAGATCATAAGATGAGCACTCTTTTTGGAGTTGCAAATTCATACCTGATGTGGAAACGGATTTAAATGATTTCAGATTGTGTTTCAGGTTCTACAATCCTTGAAAACCAAGGTGAACACATGAGTAAGCAGACTCACCAAAAACTTACCTGCATTTAGGGCATGGGATTCGTTTTCAAGACCATTGTGTCGAGACTTTCTCGGCATAATGACAAAGATGAGGTCAGACTCAGTTCCAAATAATACAAAAGCAGATGTTGCAATGAACATTGAATCTTCACAGAGTCCACATCTTTCCCAACTAAGGAGGTTCTTAAGTAAATTTATAACCATTGCACTTTACTCTTTGCAATGATGGACATGGTACACGTGGTATACATTACACTGATCACGTCCCAGGTTCCAATGAGGCATTTCATTCATAGTTGTCTCTCATCAAGTTTTGCATGGTATATAGGGCAGCAAGATTCAAAACCAAACAGAAGAACCTTGTGCCATGGCAAAATAGTAAGAGAAGGTAACAGAGCATGAAATAGCTCAAAAACAACTGAAACTGTTGTTTCCAGCACATGATTCACGCTCTATAACCTCAATGTCTGAGGCTTAATCAGCTGACACAAAGAAAAGAACTCTAGCATCTAAAGCCTAGTAACTGTGGTCTCCTTAGTAACACTTACCAGAAAAAAATAGCTTCATATTCCTCAGAATTTATATACCCAAAATGCAAAAGATAACAGCTGAGGCTTAATCAGCTGACACAAAGAAAAGAACTCTAGCATCTAAAGCCTTGTAACTGTGGTCTCCTTAGTAACACTTACCAGAAAAAAATAGCTTCATATTCCTCAGAATTTATATACCCAAAATGCAAAAGATAACAACTATTGTAAACAAAATTATTCTGATCGTGTACTACTAATAGACCATCAACAGATTCGTCACCTCAATATAAAGGTCATTGGTCACCCATCAAAATTTTTTACAGGTATCTACAACAAGAGGACAAAAGAAATGCTCATTCCATTGCACCCTCGGGCTAAACCCAGGAGAAAAAAAAATATGAATGGATTTTAGTTTGTGTAGCTTGCATTTCATATAGCAATACAGTGTCTCTTTACAAATCCAACAGTCTCATCTAGGCACAAACCAAAGAATAAAATTCAGGTATGCTCATCCAGTGCGATTACCGGATAGAGCAAGCAACACATGAGTTACAGTGGAAGATAGAAAGAAATCAGTAATAAGTTATTAATGTTACGGAAGGAGAGTTATAACCAGATATCTTGGGTAACAGCATCAGTGTATTAGAAAACAAGGAGAAAAGAAGAAATCAAACCTTATCTGTTTGATCATTGTCCATCTCCACGGGAGCTAACCCTTTACCATCAAACTCTTCAGAACTATTCTGGCCAGTAAGCATCCGAAAGCCCTTCTCAGTGGTTTCTCTTTGCTGCTCAAATTCTCTGCAAAGGTTTCATCTAAGAATGAGACTGGTGTAAACTTAAAATCAGAAAAAAGAATAGTAATTTATTATTTATGTTGTTCATGGAACAGCACCTAAACCCGGTTTTAGAGGTGAGCAGCTGGACTGTAACCTGCCATCAATATCACAGTTAACTATAACAGTTGGCAAAGAATCCATCTTTCCAAACAAGTGTGAACTCCAGGTTCAAAGAAAGGAGTTGAAAATAGACAAACAGAGAAGCTAAGAAATTCCAAATTTCCAATATGACCATACTGCAAGGTAGAACAAGTTGCTCAACCACAACCTAAGTCTCATATAACCTCTCATTATTTGCAATGGCCAAAATAAGTCATCAACTGAAAGGAAAAAGGATACCAGAGATAAAAATACAACAATATCCCGGGATCATCAACATTTAGCATACACAAGATCTCCTTACATGCAAAAGAGTCCCACAGTCACAGCCTTGGAGAAGCAGTGAAACAGATGAAGGCTTTGAAGCATCAGCATAGTCGGCAAGGTTTATATTTGCCTCCCCGAGGATGCTAGATCGAGAAGAACCCTGACTTGAATTAACTTGTATCAGTAATAGAATATTTAGTTTAAAAACCTTTCAGAGTTTATTAACTTATATAATTATTGTTCGTGCAGAACTTTAAGCACAAATGTTTTCACAATATTTCATATTGTTTAGATGAAGGATCTGAAATCACTAAAACGGAAAATTACTTCCATGAAAAGATAAAAAAAGAAAGGATTCTTACCATGGCTACCACAAGCTTATACAACTTCTCATCATATTTTCTGGTTTTACTATCCAGAAGAAGCCTAGTTGTTTCATAAATGGGATCAGACCACTTGCAGCTCCCATTACGAACAGGTACTTTTGTTGTCTTTGCCGCTACTTTTCCGGTTTCTGCAGGTATAAAAGACACAAACAACTTGTCCCATCCTGGTTGAGGAACCTGAAACAACAGAAAAGCTTGGAGTCATTGATATCAAAGCTACTCGTATACAGCAAATAATTTGTACTCTTTCAAGAAGTTACATTAGTATTGTGCATCCTTCCAATGGTACAGAGCAAAAAAGTTGCAGCACAAGTTCCAAAAGAAGCTTACATGGGTGGCATGGAATTGCAACCGGAAAACAACTTTGACCTTTGTCTTTTCAGTCTTCCACTTTCCTATTCTCGACATTAGAACAGACTATAAATTGTCCAAGTCAAAATCAGGCCTCAGAATTGGCAATCAACATAACTTGAAGTCTTATCAGCATCCACTAAAGGTCATCCCTAAACCATGGAAAAAATGCCAATCTCATTAACCCTTCAACCCAAGTGTTTGGAGTAAAATAACCACTCATTCCTTTTGATAAAAAAGCTAAGGATTAGCTTAAAATATAACTTTCTTTTCAGTGACCAGGAGTTCAAAATTCCATTTCGGCCAAAATAACATATAGAAACAGTTCCACAGGAATTACTGACATCCAGAGTTGTACAATCTTTTCTATTCATGAGGCTTGATTCAGAAATTGATTTATTATAGATGCATGAAAGCATGAAACCGGTAACGCACACTATAGAACATTTCAAACATTAGATACTAAGAGCTCAGCAACTTAAAACCCTAGTTGTTTCTAACCTTGTCAAAAAAAAAAAAAACAAAAAAAAAAACTACTTGTTTCCATATTTACTAGAATCTAAATTTTGATCCTCTGGCAGTTGAACTTCCTTACAATAATCAGCGAAAGGTCAAACTTTAGTTACCCAAAGGTCAAAATATAATTAGATAACCAAGGACATGTCTACTAGAACAAGCTTTGTGTATATCTAATGCATACAAAAGTAGAGGTGCTATGTAGTTTGAAATGCATAAGAACAAGAACACATAGCTAAATCTCAACAAGTTCCCTTTGTTCTCCAACTAGGCTCCAAAATGAAGTTTTTCAAAGCCTGAGAAACACACAGCAAGACTATGAAGCCACTAAAATTGTTTAGAGATGTAAATGCATGCATTATGCACCCAATCATTGAATTTTCATCCTGTCAGAATATAATTCCTTCATTCAAGTTAGGAAAACAGCAAAGTACAGATGAGTCATGCAATCAAATGGTAAAACTACATGCTCACTACAATTAGGTGGTCAAAGCTGCAAATTTCTTCCAGAAAATGTTTTGACAAAGTACTTTATGAATTATGAAACGATATAACCCCTAAAATTGACAATGTATAAGGATTGCCAACTCTTTCCTCATCCTAAACAATAGATTTAGAAAGAAATGAATCCCAGAGTCCACTTGAGCATTAAAACACACACAAAGTGGATCAAACAATTCAAAGACCAAACAGCAAACTTTTTGTGGTTGAGACCCCTAAGTTCCCATCACTACCAGAATGTATTTACTGTTCCTCATCACGTGAAATTGCTACAAGTGGAGATCTATGCTATTAAAAAATGCAATCACTTAACAACTTAGAATCATAAGCAAATCCTTCTAATCAAAATGGGAAATAAAATAAAGCAATTAAGTGGATAAAATCTCAGAGGGTGTGCTTTCTTGAGAAAAGATCTCCAAAGTTTTCATTACTAATCAGAATGTACCTAGATTTTGTTCGAATAGTACGGTTGAAGAAGACAATTACTACAACATCTCTAAGAAATTCACTGATTCAACATGGGATTCATGAGTTCATGCTGTACGTTGATAGAAAAAAACTCAGAAACAAGGAAATGCTACTGAAGATTGTACTGCTAACTTTTACCATTGTTTGCAACAGAAACTTAAATTGACAGTTTTTACCTAAAAATACCTCTATATTGTCCTTTGCAGACACAAAAAAGGTGAGACATTACACCTAGATCCCTGTGAATTGCTCAAATTTAAACCAAAAGTTTAACTCAGATGTCACTGAAACCATGCCAAGAACAGCAACCATAAAACGCTGACGCCAGTGTGGATTCCTTGCATTTCAAAATTTCAAACAAAATTTTCAAAGGACATGAAAGAGAAGGAAAGGGATAGAGGTAAAAAAATACTGGGATCTCTGTAAATTCTGTTAATTTCAACAAAAAAGCTTAAATTAGATGCCATTTTTAAAGAAAAACCTTAAAAATCTTAAGGAGTAGAATCCAGAACACCAAAATCTCAGTAAACTCCAAACAAAATCTTAAACCAAACGTCAACTTTGGGAACTATAAGCATAAGGAGGGGAAAATGCAAGTGCTACAGTCCAAAAAACACCGAATCCATGAAAATTCCTCGAACTCCATCCAAGACCCCAGAAAATAAGCCATTTAAAAACGGAAAAAAGCAGGAAAAAACAAATGCCACCAATTACACTCCCAAAACACCAAAATACCCGCATATTCCTCAAAAATTCAAGCAAATGCCTAAAGTAGATGCATTTTCACTCAAAAAAAAAAAAAAGCCAAAAAAAGTACACTAATGTAAAGGAAGGATGCCCATTTCTGACCTAATTCCGGCCAATGTTACTTGAAGAAGAAGGAAAAGCGCCAAAGCTTGCGTCAAAAGCTCTGCTACTGTTGAAATGCGAAAACCTTAAGCATTTATACTGAACTGAATAGGCTCTTATATGCCGTAATGGAGCTCAAATTCCACGGTGAACTCCATGAGAGAGAGAGAGTGTGAGAGAAGAGAGAGAAGGAACAATGATTTCAGATTGCACCAATAAATAAGCAGAAAGAGCGAGATGGAGATGGTTTACGATTAGATCGGGAAATAAGTAACCTTCTGTAATAGTCTGATTAAACAGATTAATAAAGCGACATCCCGCCAAAGCCCCTACTAATTCAACAACGAAAAAATATAAAAAGGAAAATAATTGATGGGGCTGCGGCCTTATCAAAATAAGTCAATACCCACTTCATAATTCATCGAAAATTGCAAGCCAAGTATTGTAAAACATTTATATCAAATCATCTCGACTTGAGCATTATGGCTGGGAGGAAAAAAGAATCTAAAGTGCTACAAATAGTGTTTATTGTAATAAATTATATAGGTTTTTCATTTTTACGTTAAAAATAAGTGCTCACATATCTTCAATATCTCTATTATTTTTTGAATTTTTAAATTAGAAAAAGGTTTACACAAGTATGAAGCTCTAAACCATCAAATTCGGGCGCACCTCAAATTTCACTAGAAGGTGTTGTTTTGATGCCCAAATATCCTCAAATTGATCACCTCGACCTCAAGATTCATGGACATGAGAAAAAAATAGATTTCGAGATTTTGATAGTGCATCTTGTAATGCATTTTTTGACTGTCAATTTTCAAGATTTTCAAGTTTTTATAGATCTACTCGATCTACACTATTTTTGAAGTTTTAAATTTTATAATTAAAGATGAAAATATATTTTAAGGTTGTCACAAAGATTTTCAATTTTTTTTATTTAAAAAAACACTAAGATTTTTATTTTTATTTTTAAAAAAAAAAACACAAAGATTTTCAGTATTGAAACCTCATTTCTCGACATTATTTGAAGATGCACTTTATTTTTGTTGTTTAGAGCTTCAAATTTATACAAACTGCACCTTTTAAAATTTATTATCGGCATTGAAAATTAATTTTAGAGCCATCTTAGAGATTTATGTTGCTGAAAATACTTTCCAAACGATGATTTGAGGTACAAAAGGAAAAATTGGGTGGAAGTAGTAAAAAATGGTATGACCTTTTGTTTTGGGTGAGCGTGGCATAAAATGAGGTGAAAATAGTTTAGCAGAAAAAGGAGAAGACTATAAACTCTTTTCTTTAATTGGAAATTAAACTGGGATATTTTCACACTGTGTTAATTTGAAGTCGATGAGATTCAAAATATTCAATTTTTGGCCTGAAATATCCGAAATGCTTCCTTTGGCCACTGGGGTCCAGTGAGCTGTTTTCCCTCTTTTTTTTCTTCACCGTTGTATTTTTGCTACGTGGCAAACATACCCATATTTATTAAGGATCACCATTAGCAAAAATATAATGTTTTAAAAATCGGACCAGTGAGATGGACCGTCTATCGTAAATCCCCACTTGGGTTGGCTGGATGATGATTCGGATGGTCCGGATCGCTGATTCAAAAAAATTAAAAATAAATGACATAAAATAAAAATTACAGGCATCAAATACAACATTTGATAAGCTTAAAGAATAAATGACAAAAAAAAATACGGAGATTTTAAAGGGGGAACATGTCCAGGACCCATACTATATTATAACTGATTTGGTTGTGCTGAATTTTTTGTTTGGATCAGCGATCCAGATCAGGAATCGTGGGGTCCTAAAACACTATATAAAATATAGTGAAACGTATATTTTTCAGGAAAATTATCATTAATATGCCTCTATATTTTTTAAATTAGAAAAATACTTCTATTTTATTATAATTTATGAGCATACCTATTTTCTTCTTTTTTTTCTTTTTTTTTTTTGATATATTTAAAATACCCAGCTTCCACTATAGTGTTAGAAAGCACTATAGGTCTAACAAATCCATGTCCCCCCACTACAAATGAATCGTGGGTCCTAAATATATAAAATATAGTGAAGCTTATATTCTTCATGAAAATTATCATTAATATGCCTCTACATTTTTTAAATTAGAAAAATGCTTCTATTTTATTATAATTTATAAGCATACCTATTTTCTTCTTCTTTTTTTTTTTTTTTTTCAATATATTTAAAATACCCAGCTTCCTCTATAGTGTTAGAAAGCACTATAGGTCTAACAAATCCATGACCCCCCACTACAAATGAACCTGGCACCGTTACAAACCTCACGGCTCCCATTACAGACCTGTTCCTTCTGAACTGCTAAGTATATGTTAGAACTACAGGAACCACAATGCATTCCACTGCATTGCAGTGCTACAGGTTTAACATGTTTGTAGCAAGGCATTTTAGGTGCATAATGGGGACGGGAAAGGGTATAAATTAGGAAACAAAGAGGTATATTTTCTGTAATTTTAAAAATTTAGAAATAGTTATTATTAATAAAATTAGAAATTAATATTCTTCAAAAAAATTTAAGGGAAGATGAATATTGGGAAGAAAAATTTTTCAATTTGATTTGAGATTGGAGTGGAAATTAACGTATGATTTGACTGTAGTGCCTATTGCCTCAAGATCTCTTATCATAATGGCTAGTCTAGCCATTTTGGGCTGAAAACTTCAAATTTTCCCGAGTGTAGCGGTTATGTTAGCTTCTTCCTTTGTTAATTTTGGGCTGTTCAGACTCATGAATCATATAAATTAGATAAAAGGAATCGAAATCGAACCAGCCAAAATTCCAGAGAATTGCAGTAACCTGAGTCTCCCAATTTGTCCATTTTTTTTTTTTCTGTTTCATTCACTATAGATGAGTCCGACTCGTGAATCGTCTTTCTTATCCTGGGTGAGAATTGATCAGGCCTGAACGTATTTTTTTTTTTTTTCACGTAATTCAATGGAGAAGACAGACCCAGCACACAAAAGGCAATTTCCTTACCATGACCATGCAAGTAAATAATGTCTAAGAATGGGGTATAATGCTTGGGTCGTAACTGTTAAACCATTTGTAGTTATAAACACTATTTACATCCATAATGATCCATATAACGTATCAAGTAAATAAAAAAATAGAAAAACCATTTATGGTACCATTCTGAAATGAGTTTATTGCCCATTAGTTATAAAATAAGTTAATTAACATATAGTTAGTAATTATAAAATAAGTTAATTAACATATAGTTAGTAATTATAAAATAAGTTAATTAACATATAGTTATCAGTAATCAGTACCTTTCGCTAGGTTAGTTGGGTATGGCCTTGCAACAGTCCGTACATTAATCGAGAGAAAAAGTCATCCGTCGAATTACCTATTGACCTATAAAAAAAAAAAGGGAAAAGTTTATATAAGGTTACAACCAATGGTTTAAAAAACGGATCGGTGATCCGGATCGGGCTTCCAAAAAATTGATCCGAATCAACGAATCGGCAATTCGGATCGGGAATCGAGTGAATTGGTCAGAATAAAGTTTAAAAAAAATTTGAAAAAATTATTAAAATTCATTATAAATATTGTTTTTTAGGAATTCAATAAAAAATGAGGGTACTCCATTAAGAATTTTCATGTTTTTGAATGAATATGCGAATATTGATATGTTCTTTCACTGCATGAACCGCCATTCAGCATTTAATTTATAGTATTTTGTGCTCATCCTTACACTGTTGCTGTTGGGACTCGATATGTGAATAATATGGCTGGGATAGGGTGGCCTCATAATCATCATCTCTCTCATTTTCTCTCTGAATAATATGGATTAAAAAAAAAAATAACAAATTTTCAAAAAAATCGATCATGGATTAAAAAAAAAAAATCACAAATTTTCAAAAAATTCTATCATGGATTACATAAAATTCGATCATGGATTACATAAAGTTCGATCATGGATTACATAAAATTCGATCATGGATTACAAAAAAAACAAACAAAAAAAACAAAAAATTCAATCGTGGATTACAAAAAAAGAAAAAAACAGTTCGATCATGGATTACAAAAAACTCTATCTTGGGTTACAAAAAAAGCAAAAAACAAAAAATTCAATCATGGATTACAAAAAAAAAAACAAACATTTCGATCATGGATTACAAAAAAAAAAACAAACATTTCGTTCATGTATTACAAAACATTCGATCATGGATTACAAAAAATTCTATCATGGGTTACAAAAGAAAAACAAAAAAACAAAAAAATCGATCATGGATTACAAGAAAAGAAAAAAAACGTTTTCGAGTCCTGAAAATAGTGCATCTTGCAACACATTATCTAGATTGTCCATTTTCAAAATTTTCATATATTTATAGATCTACTTGATTTTAACTATTTTTTAAGTTGAAAAATTTTCTAATTAGGCATGAAAATAGATTTTAAGATACTACTAAGAATTTTTTATAACAAAATTACATTTTATGATAAAATTGTAAGGTGCGCCTTGATTTGATTGTTTAAGGTTGCATTCTTATAAAAACCAGTGCCCATAAAAAAAAACGTTGCGGCTTCTATAAGGTTGCAACCTTAAACAATCCAATTAAGGTGCACCAACAAATTGTATCATAACATGTAATTTTGTTATAAAAAATTCTTAGGATTATCTTAAAATCTATTTTCATATCTAATTAGAAAATTGTAAACTCCGAAAATAGTTAAAATCAATGAGATCTATAAACATATGAAAATCTTGAAAATGGACGGCCTAGATAATGTGTTGCAAGATGCACTATTTTTGAGATTCAAAAAAATTTTGTTTTTTCTATTCATACATCTCGATGTCAAGATGATCAAATGGATTTTCAACATTAAAACAACCTTTTTGATAGATTTTTGAAGCGCATATGTAATTCTACATTTTAAGGTTGCAACCTTATATAAACTTTTCCCTAAAAAAATTAAAAAGGAAAATAACTTAAAAAGAGGATTAATGAGTTACACATAAATCCAGGGAACTAACGGACATGCTATTGGGTTATCACTTTGTAAACGCTAACCCCATGAAAATGACCATTAAGATAGCACCGTCCATGATTAACAAAGCACGATATAATGGCCAAAACGATTTGCTGCTCCCATTGGAGCACATTGTTCATTTGCTCCCTTGGGTTGGGTGAAACCTATAGAAGTATTTTTTGGGCCCAAAGTTTGGGGATGTAACCTCTAGAATCTAACAACCAAACTCAAAGATTTTCCTTTTTTACAAAATTCATCAAAATACACACGAGATATTCACGGTTTAACATTTTACCTATACTTTTGCTAAATTCATCAAAATACACACGAGATATTTACGGTTTAACATTTTACCTATATCTCTTTTACTGTAATTTAAAAATACCCATCAAAATACACATAAACATGAGTTGGAATAGTTGCAAAAGGAAAAATATTAAATTATTAAAACCTCACTCTCAATGTGCCTCAAAAAAATAATATCTCGCGATTGATCAGGAACCATCCAATATTTTGAGGGGGCAGGATTATGGTGTCCAAGAACCCATACTTTTTTTCTTTTTTCTTTTCTTTTTTAACAGTCATTTGGTGATATTTAGATAATTTCCAAAATTTTGGATGTGCCCTCCCAGGTAGTTACTTAAGGAGTTTTGCACATTATATGCTCCCAAGGGAGCATGCTATATACATCTCTGAAATTGTTGTTCAAGCTTGGGGGACTACACAAGCATCAAATCGGTCATTCCGACCTCATAAATCATGAATATAGAAAAAATTAATTTAGAATATCTATAGTATTTTGAAACACATTATGCAAAGTATCAATTTTTATGTTTTTATATCAGATCTACACAAATTTTGGAGCACCCAATTCCAAAATAAAAGGGTGGAATATATTTGTAGGTCTTCGTGGGGCTCTCAAGGTTACAAAAAACATATCGGTGGTGTATAACACACGTTTGAATTTTCGATCTGGTTTAGCAGATAAACGATCTGGTCTATCAAACCGGTCATTAAAAAAAATGAAAAAATAAAAAAAATAGAGCTGGTTTTGACCGTTTCTCTAACATATTTGATCGGTTTTATAAGAAAACCGATTAGAATTGATCATGTCATGGGGGAAACTAGCTGGTTCTCAATATCTCCCAAGAACCGATTAGACCCCTACGATCTCCATTGGCGAACGCCAATTTGCATTTTCTTGCGGTGTTCTTATTTGTGGCTTTACAATTTATCAACATTCGAGAATGCTAATGTAGATCAAGAATGTCAAATTGGGTTTAGTGTGGTTCATGAACTGGCTTTAGTATATATATAGTTTGTCTAGAGTTAACAACCCTTCAAAATACTAAAGTTCAAATTAGAAGGGATTATGATGGGTGCATTTATCAAAATAATCATTATTATTTTTATTAAAATTTTATTTAAATATGTAACTTTACCATTAAGCAAAAACAAATTTGAAATTTTTACAAAAGTACAATGGCATTTTGGAAGTTAGTATCCTGAAACTTTATTCGTAAAATGCTTTGTCTCTTAGTTAAAATTTCAATTTTACCCTTCATGGATATGACAAATATACTATTTGTCTTGTAGTAATATTTAGAAATTTGCCCCATAAAAGTATATTTTTTTAAAAAATAGACAACAAAATTAATAAATCCACCCTCCACAACTCTCTTTATATTTAACCTTTGTAATTTGAGGGGTTGTGAAGTTTAAAATATCCCATATATATATATATATATATATATATATATATATATATATATATATATATATATATATATATATGTGTGTGTGTGTGTGTGTGTATGTGTGTGGATAGGGGTTTATTTAGAGTTAACAACCCCTCAAAATACAAATGTTCAAGCTAGAAGGGGTTGTGATAGGTGTATTTATCAAAACAATAATTATTTTTTTATTAAAAGATTATTTAAATAGGTATATTTACCATTAAGCAATGGTAAATTTGAAATTTTCACAAAAATACAATAGCATTTTGGAAGTCAGTGCTCTGAAACTTTATTTATAGAGTGCTCTTGTCATTTAGTTAAAATTTCAACTTTACCCCTTATAGAGATGACAAAAATACCATTTGTCTTATAGTAATTGTTATAAAATTGCCCCACAAAAGTAATTTGTCTTAAAAAAATATGCTAGAAAATTAATAAATCCATTTTTCACAACTTTCTCTATCTTGAACTTTTGTAATTTGAAGGGTTGTAAAGTTTAGAATATATATATATATATAGAAGATGTTGCGGTACGCCTATTCGTGTACCGCTACAGTAAACACCGAATGGCTTAGATCGAATCTGGCCCATCTGACGATCACAGATGTCCAGTAGTTTTTTATTTTTCATTTTTTTTTCTACAAATTAGAATGATCTGAAATTGGGAGCATGCATTCATCAAAAATAGATGAATCTACAAAAAATATCAAAAACTATTTTACATGAAATAAATTGATCAAAATACTCATTAAAAGTTTTAGAGTTATTTTGGTCAATTTGTTTTACGAATTATTTTTTTTATATTTTTATTCGGTGCACCTTACTAATATATACTCACGCTTCAAATTTCAGATCCTTCCAATTTGTAGAAAAATAAAATAAAATTCAAACACTCTCGGACAACTGTGACCGTCAGATCGGCCCAGATTCGATTTGGACGATTAGGCTTCTACTGCAGCGATACGCACATGGGACTACATGAACTTTTTTCATATATATATATATATATATATATATATATATATATATATATATATATATATATATATATATATGGGAAAATATGATGTTAGCCCATTAGCTAACTGCTATAGTGTAGCCTAATGGCCCATATTGAATTTGGGTCGATCCAATGGTCAAAATTGTATTTCATGTTTGAAATTTAATTATTTTTTTACAAATCCAAATCACTTAAAAAATTTTGAGCATCTATTATTTAAAAATAAGAGAATCTAATAAAAATATATAAAAAATAATTCACAAAAAATAAAGTAACCAAAATATACTTGAAAATTTTAGAGGTATTTTGGTTAATAAAAATAATTTTTAAATATTTTTATTAGACACCTAAAATTTTATGTAATTTATATTTATAATATATATATATTAAATTATATTACGAGTGACCTTCATATCAACTCAAATTCAATCAAGACTATTGAGCTTACACTATATCAGCCAACTAGTGGACTAACCTCATATTCTATTTTTTTAAACCTATCTAACGTTTTATTTAGCCCCTTATAAATTCCTACACCATAAATCTATATTTTAATTTGTATTATTTATTTATTTTACAATATTTATGAGTTACTAATCCAAATTTAATTCAGAACCAAATCATCGATCCAACGATCCGAGACATATCTGGTGTGGTGAAGGATGTGCGCCACCCATCCGTGTTTTAAAACGCCAATTACAAGAAAATAAAATGAAATAAAAAAATAAAGTAGTTAATAAAAGAAGGGTGAAATCCATCATTAAGGTCATGCAAACAATTATTTAATGCATGGGTGGAAGTTGAGATGCATGCATGAAACAATTGGGATGGTGCACGGATATGGTTGCACGTGACATGTGACCATTAGAAGGTGCACTCAACCGGTGTGTCATGTGCGAGGGTTATAGACCTGACACGTGTTTGGGGCCTATTGGTTGATTCCTACCGCACTGGCTTGACTATTTCATAGTGAAGTGAGGCGAGGTGGGCATCAAAATGGGGTGGGTGGGTCTACAAAAGTAAGAGGGAAAAAACATTTAAAAAAAAGAAAAATAAGAGGGAAAAAATATTTATAAAAAAAAAAAAAAAAAAACATGGTGAGAGGGCGAGAGAGGGGAGGGAAGCACATGGCAAGTCGGATGTCAGGATTTCAAATCACTTAGTCCAGCATCTCTCTCTCTCTTGTTGCTTTTCAAGACCTCTCTCCATACTTTCTCTCTCTACTTTTTAAAGCGTGAGGTTTGTATAAGGTTGCCTCCTTATATTGTAGAAGTAAGATACACCTCTAAAATTATTTAGAGATGTAGTTTTGAACGTTGAAAATCTTGTAACTGACTTAAAATTTTATTTTCATCTTTAGTTATAAAATTTAAAATTATAAAAATGATACAGGTCTAGAAGATATAAAAACACTTAAAAATTATAAAAATAGACAGCTCTAGTAACTTTTTACAAAATGTACTATTTTTTGAACTCGAAAATCAATTTTTTCATCATCTCTAGATATCCAGAAGTTGAGATGATCATGATCATTTGGAAGGTACTCCAGTGTCAGAACACGCTCCTATAGGATTTTTAAGATGTACTTTACTTCAATAGTATAAAATTACAACTTTATATCAACTTTTGTTCTTTTAAAACAACCTTAGAGTCCTGGGATTGTTTTTTAAGATTTCTCTTTTTTTGCTCCAGAACGCCCCTGATCTTCTCTCTCTCGTGCTTAAAAAAACTCGACTGGATCTTAAAAAAATTCAAAAGTTTATAAAAAATAATAATTTATTTATAATATATTTTTCATATTTTCTATCATTTTGTCAAATATTGAAAAATGTTTTGGCTATGAATATTTTCTTTTGACAAGAGTACATAGGAATGGAAATTGAGTAAGTGGATTATGAAAACCTAACCGTTGACCCAAGCCCATTTCTTTTTGTATTTTTCCTTTTTTTTATTATTTATAAAATACTCCTATCATAAATTGATTTTTTGATTCACAATTTTTTCAACCTCATATAGATGTATTTTGTTTAATTATATTTTAAATCTTTTTTTTTTCTTTTCAAGATTTTTTGTATTTTTTCTGTTTTTTTTTAACACTTTTTTGGCTTGGCAGCACTTTGACCGACTCGGTCATCCATCTCCGAGTCGTGGTTTTATTCACTACTATTGAGTAGCTTTAAAAAACCTAGCCATGTGTGTCTGCCTGAATGTAAACAAATTGTTGTTTTTGTATTAGCATCTGTCCATTTCATTTGTTTCTATTTTGTCGCTTATCTACCTGTTTGTATATGCTTTTTCTCCGTTTTAGATGATGATAGCTAATAAAATGTTAAAATAAAAGAGATGAAGCGGCGCTGTTGTTCGAAATCTCGACAATAGCTCAATAATGTGACAAATAGTAAGAAAACGATTAAAAAGAAAAGAGCAAAAGTGATGTAGTCGAGAAGACCCTGCTCGATTATCATGCTGTATTTGTCGGGTGTTAGCTTTCAGTAATTTTTCAACTGCATCAAAAAAAAAAAAAAAATTGATACTTACCAAAGTGGTCACGTGTTACAAAATTGATCCTCAAAACTGTTACAATTTCCACATATAATTTCAATGAGGACTATACCAAAAAATAAAATTTGCGAATACAAAAGGCAACTTTACTGTAGACCTTAGCCAAACATGCCAAAAAGTATCCAAATATTTCAACGGGATAGTAGCTAGCACCACTATATTATTTTTGGGTGTAATTTTTATAATACAGAGAGCCTAAACAATCAAAATAAGACACCTTTAAATAGTGTTGAAAGCTGTTGTTTTAGTACTGTAATTCTTTGTGATGATTTGTACATTTATTTTCGTCTCTAATCATAAAATTTAAAGTTTAAACAATAGTATAGATTGAGCCGATCTATGAATGCTTGAAAATCTTGAAAATTGGCGGTCCAGAAAATACATTGTGAGATGGATTATTTCCTATAGTTGAAATTTATTTGAGGATTTTTGGGCATCGAAACCACGTGTTCTAGTGAATTTTTGAGGTGCGCCCTGATGTGATTGTTTAGGGCTTCACACTTATATAAACTTCTTTCATTATTTTTTAGGGATATTATCAAAAGAATAATATACAATGAGACCGTTTACCTTTGGTACAAGGTGGCCACAATTAATATTGAGTTTGGGAGCTTATTAAATCCCCCAAACAACATTTTTCAACTACATACGTGGTTTTTATAGGATCGATTGAATAAAAAAAAAATTGGGCGGAAATTTTATTTGTTGAAGTTCTTTGATTTGTTCATTTGTGGATACTTGGCGATGCACATGAAGACTCTCAAGATGACTTCTCTAATTAGTATTTGAAAAATCGAAATTTAGGATCTCACTCTTAAGATTTGAGAAATAACGATGATTGTATTGTATCTTCTTGAGCTTGACTTTAAAACTCTTTAATCTTCATGGACTTTGAGTTTCTAGTATTTTGTAACTTTAAAATTTGTGATTGCAAGTACGTGCTTATGGTTGCTGATTGTTGAATGTTTTATGAAGCTAGCTTCAAGTTTTTAGTTTTTTTCAGGAGATAGTGGATACATAGTCTCTGACAGTTAATACTATCGGATTTAATGAATAAACTAAATACCTATTATCACTTATATCCCATCCATATTTTTTTTCAATGCGTTAACCTATTTTTTTTTAATGTTTTTTTTATCTATTGACCGCATCACTGTGATGCACCTGCATCCGGACCGCATCGCTTTGATGCACCTGCATCTGGACCGCATCGAGTCGCATCGCCACATCGGCCCGCCAACGCTTTCGGCCGCTTCCCTCATTTTAAAACACTGATCTTGACTATTAGATGTGAAATTGGGTGGCTGCATTTATTCCATTGATCAAGTTCAGATCTTGACTATTAGATGTGAAATTGGGTGGCTGCATTTATTCCATTGATCAAGTTCAGATCTTGACTATTAGATGTGAAATTGGGTGGCTGCATTTATTCCATTGATCAAGTTCAAAGTTCAAAATATATTTTTTCAAACTTTGTGATACGTCTAAGCCATCAGATTTCACATCGGAGGATTATAAGTAATTGTGATCTCTTTGTATCAAAGGTAAATAGTTTGAACTATTTAACATTTTACCCTAGGTCTAGTTTGATAAATTTCAATCAGATTTGATGTGCCATTTGAAGTTTGATTGAAAGATTAATGGCCTATATGAATTTAGATCCAAAAATGTGGGCCAGATTTTAAGATTTTAACTCGTTCAAATCTTCTTTTTACAAACTCCCTTCTTCTTAATATTTTTTTCACAGGTAAATTTCTAATGTGGCTGTCACCTTTCATTGATTTAAAACAAGTAACAATGGAAACCGGTCCCCAACTAGTAACTTTTTCTTCTTCTTCTTTTTTTAACATGACCAAAGAAACAACTAATGATCTTTCTTTGTCCATTCATATCAGCCAGGAATTGGAGTCCACTCTCGTTAAGGAAAATTGTTTCATTCGGGCTGGATTGCATTTTGACTTATGCGGTCCAGAGGTATAAAGCATTCATCTTATTATTATTATTAGAATTATTAGTTTTAATTTTTTAAATTTTATTTACTTTTTCATTTTCATGATCTCAATGTTTGAGATTACATGTCCTTAAAAATAAAGTAAAAAATCCATCTCAAAAATAGATTTTTAAGAAGTGCCTCATTTCTATATTGACTCATGAAAACCGGGGTCCTTTGGTTAATATATTGGAACTCAGATTTCCCCAAGGTGTCCAAACATTAACTAGGCTTCATTCTGTCATATTTTGGATGATTAAGAACCTAGATTTCTATATAAAAAATATACAAAAAGGACTATTTATTTTTGGTATAAAGAGGCATCATTCATTCTTATTCGTCATATTTCAATTTTAATTTTGTAAGAGTGTCATTGACTAGACTCAAAGTTTTTTTTTCTTTTTAAGTTATATACATGCAGAATCAAAATGGGGTGACTAATTCCTAAATCGGACCGGCCAATTCCCTCCGACAGTGTTTTTTAAATCATTGCTTTCAAAAAAGGGTCGCTTGGTGGTGGTTGACCACCCATCTTTGCACCTCTATCTCTCTCTCTCTCAGTCACACACTTTCTCTCTCTAAAATCTACAAAAATAGGAATTGAAGTGTAGAAAGATTTCAATTGCTAATAATTTTATTAGAAATTGTACAAAATCAGGCAATATCCACCAAAAGTGGGCCGATTAATCCACTATAGGCAAATAATTATGACATGAGATTTTCAAGGTATGAATGATTACAATTAAACTTTCAAAAAAGGAAATGATTTCCAATCTTAGCTTTAAAAGCATGAATAATGAAGTACAAAACAAGGTCAACTGTGTTCATTGTAAATCATAGTGTAGACCCGAACTTGGGTATTATGGTAAAAAAAAAAAAAAAAAAAAAAAGGGGGTTAATATTTAACAAATAAAAAAAACAAGAATTTAAGACTGAACTCCAGATCCAGGTGTTTTTGGCAGATGAGATTTTTTAACCTCTCTAATAATTAGCAATGAAAGAACCCTAATTACAAGCAAAGCAAAACGAATGAAACCCATCATAGGGTCGTTGGCTGGTCCCGTTTTGAGGCGCATTAACTACGTAATCGTTCGCAACTAACTTCACTAAAGGTACATGTAGTTTTATATGTAGAAAGGCTAAAGGATTCTATGCTCCTGAGGGAGCATAGAATCTATTTACTCCCTTGGGCTAAATTTAATTTAAGAGCATTGTCACGCCACGTTTTAGGCATGTAACATCTTCAAACTATATCCTATACTCAATTTTTTTTTTTCCAATTTATATTCTTAATTAGGTTTTTAATTTAAGAGTATTTTCACGACGCCAAGTTTTAGGGATATAACATCTTCAAACTATATTCTATACTCAATATTTTATTTTATTTTATCCAAATTACATAAGAAAAATGCCTCGAGTAGAAACTATATAAATTGTTATAGGGCTTATTTGTTACGTGGTCCTAGGGGCGAATGTGGAATGCACATAGCGTATGAACTATAGAGTGAGAGAAAGACAAGCTAAGTGGAAAAAAAAATCTAGTGGTGTATGGAGAGAGGGAGAGAGAGAGAGAGGGCTCATATTTCTACTGGTTTCAGTACTGACAAAATCCCCAACAAAATGTGCTTAAGCACTTCAAAACTTTTTTAATTGAGAGAAACATCACCCGTGCTTTCTATTGGTGAGAATCCTGAGATAAACCCATTAATGGGGGTGGCAATGGGCGGGACGCCCCATCGCTGCTCGGCCCCAAGCAACTAGGGTTTGGGCCGTAAACTTGGTTCGAGGTCCTACGGTGGCAATGGGTTGGGTCGGGTCCGGGTCAGGGTCAGGCTGGAGCTGCACCCGGATTCAGATATGGACATGAAACTGTACTTGGATCTAGACCCAAAAATATAATGGGGGATCTGAAGTAGAACTAAAAAATAATCAAACTATTTATATTTTACATATATTCCATAAATATGTTATATATATATATATATATATATATATATATATATATGTCACACCCCAAGAATTTACAATACTGTTATTCTTGAGATGTGACAGGCAAAACATATATACATCTATTGATAGGACAAATTTACAGTGGCGAGGTCTTACAAAGTAAATAAAGAAAGCGAGCACAACAACAGTATCTTCCAAGGTTGATCTTGACTAGCACTCAAAATGAATCCGCAGTTATCCTGAAAAATGTTTACCATAGTTTGATGAGTTTGGCTACTTAGTAAGTGATCATCATAATCCCAAAAATAATCATGTTTGAAAGATATCAATATTTTCCAAAATGAGATCTATTAACAGAAATGCATCAACAGTTTCACTTTCAATAAATGCATAATTAAGTATAATCCGAGTAATTGAAATGCTTATAACACTTTTAACGGCAGTACATAATTCAAAGGATTTCACAAAATACCCTACTGACGTCCCAAGTAGGTCACCTATATACCCCATCAGCGTCCTGATGGGTCCACTTAATCCCTATCAGCGTCACAGATAGGTCCACTTAATCCCTGCAGGTCCACTTATACCTCACCGGCGTACCGGATGAGTCCACTTAATCCCTACCGGCGTCCCAGATAGGTCCACTTATACCTCACCGGCGAACCGGATGAGTCCACTTTCGTACTTAAATTATTTCTAAATCTCTTTAAACATTCGAAAGCAACAATATCATGTACTCAACATATCACTGAAATCATTAATATGAATTTCACTTAAACCATTAATAACAGTCACTCTCTATAACATTTCAAAAATAACCAATCAAATATTTTGGGCTCAAATTTAGAAAGGTAGCAGTTTGTAAAGGCATTCTAGCATAATTGCCAATTTAATATGTATAGAAAAACTCTTATAGAAATTCAAGAATACGGAATTATCACAATTTATGGGATATCAATCCACAAATAAACATTTCACAACAATACTATAATCAATTGCAAAAATGTCAATTTTTAAATAATAAGGCAGTCATTTGCACATGAATTTTACAATGTCTAAATACTCAAAACAGTAGAAAGAAATATCACAATTTTACTAAAAGCAGAAATATCACATTTATTTCTAACAATAGATAAGAAAAATAAATAAATTTATTTTTCTAATTTACAACATTCAAAATTTCTAACATAGATAAAATATCACAATTTTTATTAAAAAGATTATTTTTCAAGATAATGAGGTCGTGTGCGTATAAAATTTATCGTGCCTAAAATTCATGATAATAAGCAGAAATAATTATTTCATTTTATTTTTAAAAAGAATGGATTATTTTTCGAGACAATGAGGTCACTTACACATAAAACTAATAAAATAAAGATCTTAGACGGAAATATCACTATTTATTAAAAATAGACTAATTTTCGGGAAGACGATGTCACTTACCCACAAATATTTGAGAGAGAACTTCGATAAAATTCGGCTAGAGAGAGAGAGATCTCAAAATTTTCTAGGGTAGGAGTGCTCACCTCCCCTATTTAAATTCTTAGAACGTATTATTATAATATTTTATTACGCTCTACCTCATACCTGAGGTGTCGCGTTAAGCGTCTGCTTTTAACATACGAAAACCGCGTCCGCTAAGGGATGTGGCGAGCAGCAGGCAGCAAGAAGCAAAAGCAACAGGTAAAGGCAAAAGCAAAAGTTTAAACCAAAGTAAAAACTTTTGAAAATAGTGATGGTCCTCAAGGACCATCATACTCAAAACGACCATCACTTATTTAAAAGCATCTTTTCTCCTCTCTTTTTTTTTTTTTTTTTTTGAAATTTTAGGATTGTTACAATCTTTCCCCCTTAAAGAAATTTAGTCCTCTAAATTTGTGTGCCTGATTACTGGAAAAGATAGGGGTATTTTTCTCTGATTTCGTCTTCTCGTTCTCAAGTCGACTCTTCTCTTGAATGGTACTGCCATAATACACGGACCAAAGGAATCTCCTTGTTACGCAACACTTGCACCCTTCTATCCAGTATCAAAATTGGCTGCTCAATGAAGGATAGGTCATTCCTGATCGGTAAAGGTTCATATTTTAAGATATGGGACGGGTCGGGCTGATATTTTCGTAGTGAAGATACATGAAAGACATTATAGACATTTGCCAATTCGGGTAGTAAGGCAAGTCTATAAGAGACACCTCCGATTCTTTTCAGGATTTCAAGTGGTCCGATGTAACGTGGGCTCAACTTTTCTTTCTTGTCGAATCTCATAATACCCTTTATTGGTGAGATTTTTAGGAAAACTCGATCACCTTCCTCAAATTCAAGATCTCTCCTTCGGTTATCGGCATAACTCTTTTGCCGACACTGAGCTGTCTTGAGCCTTTCACGAATTAATGTTATTTTATCTGTGGTTATCTAGACAATTTCGGGCCCCAAAAGCTTTCTTTCACCAACCTCGTCCCAACATATGGGTGACCTGCATTTCCTTCCATACAGGGCTTCATATGGTGCCATCTGAATACTGGCTTGGAAGCTATTATTATAAGCAAACTCAATCAGGGGTAAATGGTTATCCCAGCTTCCTGTAAGGTCAATAACACAGGCCCTCAGCATATCTTCCAAGGTTTGGATGGTCCTCTCCGATTGTCCATCAGTTTGGAGGTGAAAGACAGTACTAAAGGTGAGTCACGTCCCCATGGCTGACTGTAGTCTAGCCCAAAATTTAGAAGTAAACCGAGTATCCCTGTCCGATACAATACTGACAGGAACTCCATGCAACTGCACTATTTCCTTAGTGTACAGCTGAGCCAGTCGATCCAAAGTGTACGTCGTGCGAATCGGTAGAAAGTGGGCAGCTTTGGTTAACCGGTCCACAATGACCCAAATGCTATCATGTTCTGAATTTGTTCTAGGCAAGCCAGAGACAAAATCCATAGAGATGTGCTCCCATTTCCATTCTGGCACCTTAAAGGCTGCAACAACCCAGCGGGCCTTTGATGTTCAGCTTTTACTTGCTGGCATGTTAGGCATTTAGACACAAATAGTGCTACCTCTTTTTTCATATTATTCCACCAAAAGGTTTTCTTCAGGTCCTGATACATTTTAATACTTTCGGGATGTATCGTATAACGAGAATGATGTGCTTCTTCTAAGATAGTTTTCTTTACACTCTCATCATTCGGGACACAAACCCGACTTTTGAATCTTAGCAAATCCTCACTACATATAGAGAATTCATCTCTCTTTCCTTGCTTCACTTCTTCTATAATTGTTATAAGCTGAGGGTCTTTCTTTTGTGCCAATCGAATCTGTTGGATTAATTGGGGTTCCGCCTTAATATTGGTTGGATGCCAATCCACTATTTCCTCTAACAATCGCATTTCTTGGATTATTAGATGAGCTAAGACTCTCGTAGATTTTCTACTTAGAGCGTCGGCCACAACGTTAGCTTTTCCTGAATGATAATGGATTGTACAATCATAATCTTTTAAGAAATCCATCCATCTTATCTGCCGCATATTTAAATCCTTCTGAGAGAAAAGGTATTTCAAACTCTTATGATCCGTGTATATTACGAATTGCTCACCATATAGATAATGCCTCCATATTTTCAAAGCGAATACTATTGCAGCTAGCTCCAAATCATGAATTGGATATTTTTTTCTCATATTCTTTTAACTGTCTGGATGCATATGCCACTACTTTCCCATATTGCATTAATACACAGCCCAAACCTTTATGTGAAGCATCACTATAAATCACAAATCCCCCACTCCCCTCAGGAATAGTTAATATAGGTGTTGAAGTTAATCGAACTTTTAGTTCTTGAAAACTCTGATCACATTCACTTGTCCACTCAAATTTGACATTTTTCTGTGTCAATCGAGTAAATGGGATTGCGATTTGAGAAAATCCTTCTACAAATTTTCTGTAATATCCTGCCAATCCCAAAAAGCTTCGAACTTCAGTCACATTACTTGGTTGTTTCCAATTAACAACGGCTTCAACCTTGGAAGGATCAACTGATAGACCTTCTTTTGATATGACATGTCCCAAAAATGTCACTTGTTCAAGCCAAAATTCACATTTACTAAGTTTGGCATACAATTTCTTTTCTCTTAATATTTGCAATACCATTCTTTTCTCTTAATATTTGCAATACCATTCTTACATGCTGCTCATGTTCCTTCTGATTCTTGGAATAAATTAAAATATCATCGATGAATACCACAATAAATTTATCCAAAAAGGGCCTAAAGATTCGATTCATCAAATCCATAAATGCAACCGGTGCATTAGTTAATACAAAAGGCATAACTAAAAATTCATAATGGCCATACCTTGTTCTGAAAGCTGTCTTGAGTATATCTTCACTTTTAATCTTAAGCTGATGGTATCCAGATCTAAGATCAATTTTTTAAAACACTTGTGATCCTTGTAATTGATCAAATAAATCATCAATTATAGGTAATAGATACTTATTTTTCACTGTCACTTGGTTCAACTGTCTATAATCAATACACAATCTCATAGTCCCATCTCTCTTTTTGATAAACAGTACTGGAGCACCCCAAGGTGACACACTGGGCCTGATAAAACCTTTATCTAATAATTCTTCCAATTGTTGTTTCAGTTCTTTAAGTTCTGCAGGAGCCATTCTGTAAGGTGCCTTAGAAATTGGTGCTACCCCTGGCAATAATTCAATGGAGAATTCAATTTCCCTGTCAGGCGGTAATCCTGGTAATTCTTCAGAAAAAACGTCGGGAAATTCTCGAATAACCGGAGTGGTATCCAAATTTATTTCTTCCTTCCTATCTTTTTTGATATAGGCAAGAAAGCCTTGACACCCTTTTCGAAGGAGGCGATTAGCTCGAATACAAGAGATTAAATATGATGGGGAGTCTTCTTTGACACCATTGAAGTAAAATACTAGTTGATTCGGAATACTAAAGGTAACAATTTTTTTATAACAATCAATCCTTGCATGGTATGCAGAAAGCCAATCCATGCCTAAGATTACATCAAAATCTTGAATTTTCAGGAGTATTAAATCAACCAACAGTTCCTTTTCTTCTATCTTTATTACACATGATTTGTATATTATATTGGTGTTAATTGAATCTCCCATCGGTGTGGCTACCTCTAGAATGTATTCTAATTGTTCTAATTCTACCTTTAAGTGGCATGCAAAGTGTTGTGACACAAATGAATGAGTAGATCCAGGATCAAACAAAACATGAGCTACTTTTTGGAAGATAGTAAGAGTACCTTGGATCACTGATTTTGAGGCCTGAGCGTCTTGCTCGGTAATCGTAAATGCTCTTCACTTCATCTGAGGCTTCAGAGCTATCTCTCCTGCTTTGGAAGCTGTTGTGTCTGTAAGCTAGGACATTGTTTCATCTGGTGTCCCAATTTTCCACATTTAAAACAGGCTCCGGTATTCCAATAACAAGGGCTTGATCCATGATTTTTCCCACATTTTCTACATGGTTCTATTGGGTTTTGAAATGGCGAGGGCCTTGGCTTCTTGTTTGGCCTTTCAAACTGTTGTCGATTAGATGATGTAGGTCTAACATGACTGTTCTGATTTTTCGTCTTTTGGTAATCTTCAAAATCTTTTTCGACAATTTGGGCACGATCCACTATTTCAGCATAAGTTCTTAATTTCAAGACTGATATTCTGCTTCTAATAGCTAGCATGAGACCCCTTTCAAATTTCTTCACCTTTCTTGCCTCATTGTTAATCATATGTGGTGCAAACCTGGCCAATTCAGTAAACTTGGCATCGTACTGTGCTGCTGTCCTATTTCCTTGGATTAATTCTAGAAATTCCATTTCTTTTTGGTCTCGAATAAAATCTGGGAAATATTTTTCATTAAATGCCTCTAGAAATACTTCCCAAGTCAAGGTTTTATTTTCTTTGACCAATACTCCTTTTGCCATTCGCCACCAGTATTGTGCCTCACCTTCTAACATAAAAACTGCCAAGGCCACCTTCCTATCATCAGGACATTCCATAACCTCGAATTTTTTTTCCAATTCCATAATCCATCCCTCGGCTTCCAGTGGGTTTACAGCACCCTTAAAAGAAGGTGGGTTTAATTTCTTAAATTGTTCGATATTGCTCCCACCATTTCCTGTAACTGACTGCTTGGGTGGAATGTTGTTTTCCATCTGATGTTGCATTAGAGCAACCATATTTTCCAAGGCTTTGTGAATTCCTTCCATATTGGCTTCAGCTATTCTGGATCCTGACTTTATCCCGGTCCGTACACACAATAAATGTGATTTTTAAGTACATTCTTTTTAAATTTCCTAAGGATCTTAAACCTATTGCTCTGATACCATAATTGTCACACCCCAAGAATTTACAATACTGTTATTCCTGAGATGTGACAGGCAAAACATATATACATCTATTGATAGGACAAATTTACAGTGGCGAGGTCTTACAAAGTAAATAAAGAAAGCGAGCACAACAACAGTATCTTCCAAGGTTGATCTTGACTAGCACTCAAAATGAATCCGCAGTTATCCTGAAAAATGTTTACCATAGTTTGATGAGTTTGGCTACTCAGTAAGTGATCATCATAATCCCAAAAATAATCATGTTTGAAAGATATCAATATTTTCCAAAATGAGATCTATTAACAGAAATGCATCAACAGTTTCACTTTCAATAAATGCATAATTAAGTATAATCCGAGTAATTGAAATGCTTATAACACTTTTAACGGCAGTACATAATTCAAAGGATTTCACAAAATACCCTACTGGCGTCCCAAGTAGGTCACCTATATACCCCATCAGCGTCCTGATGGGTCCACTTAATCCCTATCGGTGTCCCAGATAGGTCCACTTAATCCCTGCAGGTCCACTTATACCTCACCGGTGTACCGGATGAGTCCATTTAATCCTTACCGGCGTCCCAGATAGGTCCACTTATACCTCACCGGCGAACCGGATGAGTCCACTTGTATACTTAAATTATTTTTAAATCTCTTTAAACATTCGAAAGCAGCAATATCATGTACTCAACATATAACTGAAAACATTAATATGAATTTCACTTAAACCATTAATAACAGTCACTCTCTATAACATTTCAAAAATAACCAATCAAATATTTTGGGCTCAAATTTAGAAATGTAGCAGTTTGTAAAGGCATTCTAGCATAATTGCCAATTTAATATGTATAGAAAAACTCTTATAGAAATTCAAGAATACGGAATTATCACAATTTATGGGATATCAATCCACAAATAAACATTTCACAACAATACTATAATCAATTGCAAAAATGTCAATTTTTAAATAATAAGGCAGTCATTTGCACATGAATTTTACAATGTCTAAATATTCAAAACAGTAGAAAGAAATATCACAATTTTACTAAAAGCAGAAATATCACATTTATTTCTAACAATAGATAAGACAAATAAATAAATTTATTTTTCTAATTTACAACATTCAAAATTTCTAACATAGATAAAATATCACAATTTTTATTAAAAAGATTATTTTTTAAGATAATGAGGTCGTGTGCGCATAAAATTTATCGTGCCTAAAATTCATGATAATAAGCAGAAATAATTATTTCATTTTATTTTTAAAAAGAATGGATTATTTTTCGAGACAATGAGGTCACTTACACATAAAACTAATAAAATAAAGATCTTAGACGGAAATATCACTATTTATTAAAAATAGACTAGATTTCGGGAAGACGATGTCACTGACCCACAAATATTTGAGAGGGAACTTCGATAAAATTTGGCTAGAGAGAGAGAGAGAGATCTCAAAATTTTCTAGGGTAGGAGTGCTCACCTCCCCTATTTAAATTCTTAGAACGTATTATTATAATATTTTATTACGCTCTACCTCATACCTGAGGTGTCGCGTTAAGCGTCTGCTTTTAACATACGAAAACCACGTCCGCTAAAGGACGTGGCGAGCAGCAGGCAGCAAGAAGCAAAAGCAACAGGTAAAGGCAAAAGCAAAAGTTTAAACCAAAGTAAAAACTTTTGAAAATAGTGATGGTCCTCAAGGACCATCATACTCAAACAGACCATCACCTATTTAAAAGCATCTTTTCTCCTTTTTTTTTTTTTTTTTTGAAATTTTAGGATTGTTACAATATATATATTAAATATCATAATAATGGAGTCGGATTTACATAGACCCAAACCCGCACCCGCACCCAAATAGTGTTTGGGTCTAAGTTTTGGACCTGGACATGACCGGCTGGGTCCAAATGTTAGACACATATTATGAATTAGGTCTAGTCAACCTATCGGATCTGGATCCATTGCCACCCCTAGCCTATCCCCCACACAAGGGCCATAGGATCCATTGCCTAACACAATCCTAAGGGACCTTCTCTAGACTAGGCCAAAGGGGCCCTGGCCCAGTTTGGGCACTATATTTTGGATAGGTGGCCTAGCCCAACACTCTTAATGAGTCATTCAAGGCTAAACCAACAATCTAATTGGAGAGCCATCTCATATTTCTCAAATTAGGCACTAAACCCATCACTGTGTCGTAGGCCAGTCCGATTTGAGGCGTATCAAAAACGTAGTCATTCCAAGCTAACCTTCACTCAAGAAAATTTCAGAACTAGATATAGCGACCAGGGCCAGATCCTAGCCGGTCTGGGTAGGGCTTAGAATGGATTGGATTGGATTTGGATCCGTCGGATCCAGATTTGGAATCCAAAAAGTATATATAGGATTTGGATTCAAAAAGCATGAGATTAGGATCTAGATCCGGATCCAGTTGGATCCTGACTGATCGGATCCAAAATAAATTATTTTGGATATTATTTTAATATAAAACAAAAAATACTACGTAATATATATGTATATATAATATACAATATATTAATAACTAAGTTGGATCTGGGGATTCGGATTGGATCCCCCTGTACCCCGATCCAATCCGAATATATTTGGATCCAGATCCTACTTGTCGGATCCAAATCATGGATCTATATTCAGATCTGGATAGGATCCATAATTCAGATCTCGGATCCAAACCAAGTAAATTCTCAGCCCTAGATTGGGGGCTTCTTGGCCAGCCACAGTTTTGAGTTCGGGCCTCCTGTTAAAGTCTGCAGCATGATCTGCTAGGCCCAAAATATTTCGTGTCAGGCCTAGGCTACTACTTGTTTGGCTTGAGCCTATCATGTAATCTTTTAATGTATGTATTTTGTATTTTTCATATTCATATCGGCAGCACACATTTTTTTTAGTCCAATGCCTAGATCAGGCCTTGTTATCATAAATTCAAGCCGGGCTCAATTCAGACTCAAAACCAAAATTTTGGGCCAAGCCTTTTAGCAAGGTCGGGCCAAGGCTGGGCCAACCCGTTAACAATGGCGTTGCATGCATCTGAGCATGTGTTAGAATGCAAGAGGCCCAAAAGTCCAGATTCCGAAGTATGAAAAGGTCAAGAGTTGATTGCTGAATATGATCCGATAAAGACTTTCTACTTATAAGAGATGTGAAGAAAGGAAGTATGTTTCAACGATTTGGAAAGGGATTGTGCAATGTAAGGAGCTCTTTGTGAGACATTCGAGGTGGATGGTGGGCAAAGGCTATAAAAACTATGTTTGATTTCATGAATGATTAGGCAATATAGCTTTCACATTCCAATGCCCCTACCCGTTAACGAGGTGGTATAAGTGAGAATGAAAGCTTCCACGTGGTGATTAGGGTGTTGAGGTGCTACCACCATGACCCAGTTTAATAATAGAAGATTCACAAAACACAATTTGACGGTAGAAGATTCCCTAGAAACTCAGATTAGTTTGGATGCAAATTATAGACTTGGGTAGCCAACGCAAGTGTGCAGGTTTTAATCTTGAGAGCGGCCACTTTGTATATAAGCCAAAAGTTAAAATTGTTTCAAAGCCACCCCACCTGGAACCCTGATTTGATGGGACCAACACCAAGTTACGGCCCTTTACTGTTGAACGTTGCATATTTCTTTAACGAGTGTCTATCAAGATAGGGGTCACACTGTCTATCATTTATTCAGATTCTATGTAATTCTTGTGCTGTTTTGCTTTGTTTTGATAATAAATTCAGTAATTCCCATCTTTATAAAGAGGCGAATGATAGGGCAAACTTTTTAGAAAAAAAAGCAGGGCAGGGTGATTGTTTTTTTATTTCTCCGTTAGCGTTGTAACTATGTTGTTGTTCTTTGGTGATCAATAAAGTTACGTGTACTTGTCAAAATAAATAAATAATAAATTCAGTAATTTTTGTCAAAAAAATAAAATAAAATAATAATAATAAAGCCTGAGAGAGAGGCTTCAAAATTCCAAATTATGAAAATGCCCTTTGAAACCCTATAAAATCAACAAAATGCAACATTCACAACCACCGCATACTGTATTTATTTACAACCCCAATTTCACAAAAAAAAAAAAAAAAAAACGCAAAATGTCATATCCTCACGTGTTCCCACTCTAAAAAAAAAGGAAAAACATTATTGCTCGGTGCTGTTGATCCCTAGAGAGAAGCACAACTGCTTTTCGAACCCGTCACACCTCCCGTGGCCAGAAATCCCATTTCCTGTGACTTCGCCCTCTGGTAAACTGTACTTTCCGGCGACGGGGGCCCCGCTTTTGCTGACGTGGATAAATGCAGAGGCCGCTATGGCCTTGAGGACAAGCAAAAGCCCCGACCTATTAAAGCACCAGAGGCCACCGGAGAATGACGTGTGCTCCCCGGATTCCGACGGATCCCGGCCATCTCCGGCCAAATGGATGCTTCTCCCGGCGCTTTCCACCGCCATGATTACATCGGAGAACGCCTTAGCGCTTGCGAGGGAGCGAGGATCGCCGTTGATTGCGCCGGAAAATGATGACACGGCGGCTGGGGTCGTGTGCAGGTGGGGGCTAATGGCCCCGCGAATTAGTGCTTTCGCGATGAGCTTTGAGACGGCGGAGAGCCTTATCGCCCGTTGGATTTGTTTGGTCGGATCGGGTTCCTCTGTTTGTGTCCGTCCGATTAGGGCCGCTATCTCAGGCCCTGATGTACTCCAAAAGTCAGGTGCCACATCTTTCCCTAAAATGACAAAATGCCCTCGATTAATTAAAATTTTAACTAATTTTTAGGCCGATCTGACTTAGCCGAACAAAAAAGGCTTTGATCCTAGTGATCCTAAGAGAAATTTAACTAAAAAAGTGCATGATATAATATATATATTTTTTAATTGAAACATTTAGAACAATAATGTCATAGTCACTGTAGTTTTTTTTATAAAATGAAACATAAATATAGTTTTTTGTGCATCATAAAATTTAAAAAAGTTTATTTTAAACTTTGAATCTGACCAATAGGACACTGCCCAATTTCATATCCAAAGAGTTGATGACAACCTTGTATTAAAGGCGTATAGTTTACATTATATACTCTTCCTAATTTATATGCCATGCATTGGTGGCATAGACTATACTTTCCTATATTAAGATTATTTTCGCCTCATCAAAGTGATTTGGTAGTCTTTGAAAGTCAAAACTAATGTGCCAGGGCAGGGACAAATGTAACGGAACGCCTATTCATTGCGGCAATGGGAGGGCACCGTAATATCAGGGGCCTAACACGGTAATATCAAGGGGCTATAAGTTCCACAACGTGGCATCTTGAGTTCTGTATTTGTACCTCTTGCATCACACCACAACGTGATTTCTTGAATTAAAAAAAAAATCTAAACCAAAAATGCTTACCAATGCCAATATGACACACCACATCCCTTTTCCCCGTTTGGGTATTGCTCTTATGGTCCAAACTTGGAAGTTTGTTCCAAAACAGCCATATTAACTAATATTAATTTTTAATTTAATTTAGCTATTATATATAGTTTGTCAAAATGTGTATGCATTGGTGTTTGCACTTATTATGTCCCAGAATTTATGGTGCCATTTTCTAAGTATAGAACAAATAATTGTAATAGGACACAAGCATTAACAAATGGTGGGCCCCACTCTCTTGATAACCATCCATTAATGGATTGAACGGTGTAACTCAATCCAATCTACTAGTGTTTCCATTGGTTCATAGTATTTCACTCTTCCTTTTTTTTTTTTCGTTCACTCTTGTGCCTATGGCATCTCTTTCTCTCATATTCCAATTTCACTCTACTGTCCCTTCTCTCATCTCCTTTCCCTATTGTGATTTTGAAAGGATTATATATTATCTATTAGATTAATATGGATATAGAAGAAGGATAGATTCAATATTTTATATTTTATATTTTATAATAAGTATAGGTATAGTCTATGATTTATTTCTACTATTATCATATATATTTATCTATTTAAGACAAATTTGTATATTCTGATCAATAGGATATTCTGATCACTAAGTCTCTTGAGATAAACCTAAGAAACTAGGATTGATTTATCTCAAGTTACTTGGATGCTTGAGCTTGAGTAACAATTTGAATAGCAATGCATATAATGATCATCTATCGTGAGGCCAATATGGTGGCCGACACTCTCGCTAATATAGCCACAACTTTTTTTTATGCCATCATTTGATGCACTAGATGGCCTAATTGTATTTCCCGCCCTTTCCTTCATGACGAAGCATAATTACCCTATTGTAGGGTTGTAAATTTATGAGATGCGTAATTTTCGTCCTTTCCTTCACGACGAAGCATAATTACCCTATTGTAGGGTTGTAAATTTATGAGCTGCGTAATTTTATTTTATTTTTCATGAAAAAATGGTTAAGAGACCATCTCCCCCACTTACCCAAAAATAAAAAAGCATACAATGATCACATGCCCTTAATTATATGATCATGAATATAATTATTGTCCAATCAAGGCATGAACGGTGATGGAGGGAGAGAGAGGAACCCACCGAAACATGAAATGACCCGATTCATGGGCCCATTCTCTCTATCACCATCCTGCCCCCACTCTCTCCATCACCATCTCTCAGTTGATTGGATGACAATGATGCAATAATGTATACGAGTCATGATGTAGTGTTTATATGTACATTAAATTTTTTTTTTACAAGGGCGTCACAAGCATCATTAGAAATTACATTTGGAATTGGGAAATCCATAATGTGTCATTGTTTAGAGTTTAGACACTTTTTTAAATAGTGTGAAACACTTTAATTGAATTTCACAGTTAAAAAAAAATAAAAAGAAAAAAAGAATGTGACCTCTTTGTTAAAAAATAAATAGTTGGTCTCCTAATATACGATCTCGAAATTTTTAGCATAGAAGTCCTTACCCTTAAAGGCTTGAGAAGTGTCGTTGTAGTCACAAAACCTCTTCAATTGAGCCTCCAAGCTTTGAAGCATTTCCTCGGCTAATGAATTTTCAGGCAAATTCAAACCATAAAGAAGCCCCTGCAAAGAGAAGGAGTATTTGCCGAAACCGACCTTTGAGACCTTGACGTCCATGGCTGCTGGCCATTGTTGGTCACCAACCAAGCATGCAACCATGGCAAGAGAAGTCTGGTTTTGCTCAATGAAACGAATGACAAAATCACCAGTGCGAAAGGGGATGGTCTCATGTTGGTTGATTAAGAGAAGTTGGGCCCCTTGTACCCGAAGGAGCTCGGTCTCGGAGCCGGAGGTGATTTCAGGGGGGCTCTCGGCAGTGGACACGCTCGAGTCGTCACCCATTTGTAGAGAGAGAGAGAGAGTAAGAAGAAGCTAAGACCACTGAATTCTATATCCCAAAAAAAAGAAAAGAAGCAAAACTGCACCGCAAAAGTCTGAGACACCAAGTCGAGAAACAGGGGATTTGAAACTCACGGGACCACAAAACAGGGGATTAACACAGAGAAATGTAGGCCTTGAGGTTTGATGGAGACTAGAGAGAGTGTGTGTGGAAATGGGTATTCTGGGTTGATGAGGATCAGATGGAAGGCAGAGTCTAGAGAGAGAAAGAAGGTGGGAAATGGAGATTAGAGAGAGGAGTGGTGAGAGGAAGAGGGGATCGGGTCAAAAATATATGGGGAGAGGGGGGGGTAATTGCGTGTCGGTGGTGGACTAATGGCGTGGTTTGCATGCGACGGGGTAGGTTTCTTAGAGGTGACACTTGGCCCATACAAGGCTCAGACTGCAGTGGCCGCATAGGGGGAGAGAGGCTTCAGGCTAGAGAGAGATATTACGGTTTTAGTGAGAGAGAGAGAGAGAGGTTCAGAGATTTCGGAGAGGATTAACGTGGACGGTAGTGATTGAGGTGGGTGGGGTTAGAGAGAGAAAGTAGAGAGAGAGGGAATGAGAGTTGGCGAGTGTGGAGAGAAAAGTGGAGAGAGTGTGCGGCATGTAGGGTTAGCAGGATCATATGTGGTGTTTGTGGCGTGAGGAGAGAGAGAGAGTAATGAGTGCGCAGATGGAGAGCAGGTTAGAGAGAGAGAGGGAGAATGGAAGAGAGAGCAGGTTAGAGAGAGGGAGTAATGAGCACGCAGAGAGAGAGAGAGAGAAAGAGCAGGTTAGAGAGAGAGAGGGCAGCGCCAAGGCGTGCATCGGAGTGGCGGACTGCAGGGGAGGTGCCTAACATTTGGCGAGCGTGGCAGGTTAGAGAGAGGAGGTCAGAAAGAGAAAGGGTGTAAGAGAGATAAATTATTAAAAAAAATTAAAAAAAAAACCTAAAACTACATTTTCTATAAAATTTACCTCCACCTCAATTCTTTTTGTTATTTTTTATTCAAAATAAATTTTCTATACAAATATCCCCTACAAATAAAAAAATAAAAAAATATCTAAAGCACCCCCTCTTATTTTTACCTTACTCAAGCTTCTCTCCACTGCATCACTAAAATAACGGCTCTGGTATTGTGTAAATGTGGTCCGGTAGTAGGGTTCCAGTATTATGTAAAATACAGTCTAACAATAGAGCTCCGGCACTGATCCTGCAATTGTAGCCTTACTGGTCCTGCAATTGCAAAAGGCAGTCCGACCATTGCAAAGAGTGGTCCAACAAGAGATATTAGTGGATTTCAGGACTCTGGTACTATGCTAAGGATAGTTTGACAATACTCAATTTCGGTTCAATAGCTGTTTCAGAGTGGTCTGATACAATATGATGGTGCGCTATGACAATTTGCTACTGGGTCCAATAATCAACCATTTTGTTTGTATAAAAAGAGCATTTTTGTCTAAAAAAATTGAACTATTTCTTTTAGGGTATTTGCATAGTAAGTTTGTTTTGGTAAAAAAGTGAGAAATTTTTTTTTGATCGGGTTAAATTGCCTAGAAAGCGTAGTATTCCGTTTTTTTTATTTATAATTTTCCATAAATTATTCAAAAAGTTAATGGGCAGTCAGTCAAAAGTGAAACAATTCAAAATAACAATGACCGGCTGCGATAACTTAACTCTCAACGGTTTAGAGAAGAATCTTTTTTGACGTTATAACAAGTTCTTTTTGTACGTTATCAAGCCAATTGGCTCCACATAGGTGACCAAGAGCCAAGTGTAATTAATAGTCTTCATGGTTTACAGTTGGAAGAGTTCCATAAAAAATTGTGGAGCACGTTAGGGCTGGCATTGCCCTAGCCTGGCCTGGCCCTATTCCCCTAAGGGCGTTGAAGCCCCGTCCGTCTGGCCCGCTTCTTTTTTTGTGTATGTTTTTCGGGAAGATAATGTGTTGGTAGATTTTTTTTTTTGTCAATGAGGTACCTTTTTTATGAGAAAGTTGTCTCCGACTTTGTAATTTTTGTTAGCTTTTTTTTAATAAAATATCTAAATTCCTATAATAAAAAAAATTACAGAAAAATAATGCAAAAAAGATAAAAAAAATAGGTATCGGGCTTGGCATGGTCTAGCCCTATCAGTCATATTTCATGGCTCATGCCCTAGTTTTTTAAGGCCGGGCTTGCCACCCAATCCATTGCCACCCCTAAGCACGTATACTATGCGCTCTCGAGGGTATAGTGTACTTGTACTTCCTTGTTCAAATCAATCTATTTGGGAAACATAAAAGGTACAATTAGGAAGTTCTTTTTATGAAAGATAGTGTATGGCTTGAAGAGGTCACATGCCTAAAATTTAGGATCTTAAAATTAATTTTAGATGGAGTTTTACATAAGCTAGTAAATGGACATTGTACTTCGTGGGAGTAGAATATCTTTTGGTGAAATTGAGTGAGAGAGAAGATGGCTAGGGTTTGCAACCGTGTACTATTGACGTAAGGTACACCTCAAAAACCCTTTAGAAGACAATTCTAATATTGAAGAACCCGACTTTAGAGAATCCTCAAATTAATCATTTCGACTTTGAGACGTGTAGATATAAAGAAAAAAAGAATTTCAAATCTAAAAAATAACAAATCTTGTAACAAATTATTTGGACAATTTATTTTCAATTATAGATCTATTCGATTTGAACCATTTTTTAATATTTAAATTTCAAAATTGAGGATAAAATTACGTTTTAAAACCAGGTTTATGGCTAAAAAACTACATCTCTAAGTAAATTTTAAAAGGGAAAGGTTTTTATGCTTCCCCTGCAGCATAGAAGTTCTATCCTCCCCCTACCATCCAACCGTCCAATTTTGATCAAGAAAACCACTCACCGTTTGATCTTAGATCCAACGTCTCAAAGTATTTTAATTTTAGTTTTTTTTATACAAATTATATGAATATGAAATTTAGTATGTGCCATCTTCTCATTGGAGCGCACCTAGAAAAAATATTAAAAATAATTTTTTGATAAATTATAATGACCAAAATACCCCTTAAAACTTTCAAAGGTATTTTGGTCATTTTATTTTATTGGATTATATATATATATATATATATATATATATATTTAGCTAGTGTGAGTTTAATAGAGGAATGGATATCCAAAATTTGGTGTCACAGTAGTTTATAGAAAAAAATTAAAAATAAAATAGTGTAGAGACGTGACATTGTGATTGGAACAATCTTAGCCTTCCATTCAGAATGGACGATTGGATAAAAAGAAAAATAGAACTTCTATGTTATAAGGAAAGCGTATAAAGCTTCCCCATTTTAAAGGTACCCTTAACTTCTAGAGGGCGCCTTATAGGAATGGCCACTTAGCCTCGGTAGTTTGTGTGCCGGCGCCAAAACTCGATGTAAAGGCATAAGGAGTTCTATTCCTACAGTTAATACGTCCAAAAAAAGAAGAAAAAAAACAAGGAGGGCACTTTATGGAAACCTCACCCACAGGTTAAAGGCCATGCAAAAGTGCATTCTCTTTGAGGTAATAAGCACAGCTGTAAATTAGTTCAATGGTTCAAAATGTTAAAGGCCCATCAGAAGTGAACTTGAAATAACAATGAAAAAGCTATATCTTTGTTCAATGCTAAGAGTAGGGGTGGTAATGTGTCCGGTATGGGTCAAGTCCGGTTGGACCTAGGCCCAGACCCGAATGTATTCGGGTCTAGGTTATGGATCCGGACCCAATCCATCGGGCCAAAATGTTGGACCTATAGCCATACATATCGGGTCCCGGGTTTGATCAGGTCCATTGCCACCCTCACTATGAGTTTTTTTATTTTTTTTGGCTCTCTTTACCATCATACACCCAAATCATTGGCAACAAGGTCGCAATCCGTTATTAGATTTTAAGTTGTCTTAATTGTCGTTTAATAGCTAAATATGATTATGAATTCTTACTGTATACGATCCTTAATACACTAAAACAAATAGGGCTTTGAAGTGTTTTATCTTCAATAGTTTACAGGTATAGGTCGAGTCCAACCGAACCCAGACTCAAACCCAAATAGTATTCAAGTCCATATTTTGGACTTGGACCTGACCCGCCAAGTCCAAATATTGGATCTATGCCCAGACCCATTCAAATATATCCAATGGGTCCTAAGTCGGGTCCGAGTTCATTGCCACCCCTAAGTATAGAGCACATGTCTTGACACTCACTAGTGCATAATGTTAAGTAAGAGATAAACAAGATAGAGATCTTATAATTGGAGGGTGTGAGAAAAAAGAGAGCACATAAAAGAGAAACTTATGTACTGTCCATATTGGATTGGAAGGCGTACGAAAAAAGAGCGTATAATAAAAAGAAAATTTATGGACAAAAAAAACGCACAACAAAATTATGCTATCATCAAACGGAATTTATATCATGCAAACCAAAACAAATATACGGTATTTGAAGTCTTGGATTGAAATCTTGGCCAACTATTTGTTATCCCAAAAAAAAAAAACAGGAAGCTCTCTCTCCAAAGCTATCGGAAACCATAGGAATAATTCGCCAGAAAACCTCCATTAATGGCTACCGTCGACTGAAAGTTAGTAGAGAAGCCTCTGTTTCTAGGGTTAGGGCTCATGGTCCCCTCCCCGTTTCTCATAAACTCTGGCGACCTTGTCGGCCACAATTCGGAGAGATTCGCCGGAAAATCATTGATTTCTAGAGTGGAGAGGGGACGAAAGAGGTATACAGACTGTGAGAGAGAGAGAGATAGGGAGGGCTTTAAAGGGACGAGGGGTTTAGGGATACGGGTGATTATTTGGGGGGATTTACTACGAATTGCAGCAAAGGGGACGAGAAAGAAAATTTGGGTTGGAGACGGCGTACCCGAGGTAGCAGAGAGAGGATCAGGGCTTCTCTTCTCTCTTTCTCTCTCTACATCACGAGAAAGTGAATCAATGGGTTTTCACATTCTCTCTCGAACCCCGTTTATCCACCCACGAAAAGCAAACCAGTGAGGTTCCAGAAAGGTCTCTCTCTCCACGAAAAACAAAAATGACAGAGAGGCTCCAACTCTGCCGCTCTCTCTGTCTCTCTACACTAGAAGCAACACAGTGGAGGGTTTGACACTCTTACTACCACCATTGTCCTTTGCCTCTTTCTCTCTCTACTTCTCCAACCCAAATTTTCATTTCCTTTTCAGGGATCCCTCTTTCTCTCTCTATTTCTCCAACCCAATTTTTCCTTCTCGTTTCTCTCTTCTCTACCTGTTTTGGGTTTGATGTTTCAGGCCTGCTTAGCAACGTTTCTCTAATGGGATATGGGTTCTAAGCTTTTTCTCTCTCTTCCAGAGCAGTGAAAGGATGGTTTTTGAAGTCCGAAGGAGAGAGAAAGTAGCTGCGCTTCCCTAGAGAGAGAGAGTACCGTGAAGAGCCTAGAAAAATTGGCATCCCACTTCTCACAAAAATAAACTTTGAAAAAAAAAAAAAAAAGGGTAAAAAATGTAATAATGATACATATGCGTCGCCTGAGAGATTCGAACTCTCGCGGGGAAACCCCATGTACTTAGCAGGCACACGCCTTAACCACTCGGCCAAAGCGACTACTGTGTTCCCTACCGTCCACTAAATTTTAGATATACAATAAATCTCTGAAAAAAAAGACCCACCGCCAAAATTTTTTCACATAGGAACCTTCCGGCTTTCACAAATCTCCACCACTTATCACCGAAAAACCAGTTTCTCGCCTTCCTCAACGGCCGGATAATAATTCCCGGCGAATTCTCCTGTGTTTTTTGGCTTCGATGACCTTTTTTACCCTTCAGAAATTCCCGTGGTCTAATCTCCCTACTCCGAAAAATTTACCCCTTCTTCCCTTCACTTCCTTTCTCGTAATCTTGTCAACTGTACTACTCTAGGTGCATCCAAACCCAAATCTGAATCCCAAAACCCTAATTCCGTTCAATAAAAACCCTAAAGTAAACACTAGAATCAATATGCCTTAGGAATTCCTCAAGAAAAAGCCAAGAAGATCGGTATAAATAAAAGAAAAGTATGTAAAGTGACTATTTACTTTTAATATAAGGTGATCACAACCATTATTGTCCATCAAATTTCAAATCAAATTGCTATAAATTTACACTAAACTCAAAGCTCAACAAAATAATTTTTTGAATTTCATGACACACCCAAGTTGTCCAATTGGACATCTAATGGTCAAGATTAATTGTGAGCTCCTTGTACTAAAGATAAATGATATCATAGTATATGATCCCAATAAACAAATATGCGATCTAATATAGGGTTTTGGGCCTCAAGAGCCAATTGGCCCGGTTTAGTAAAGTTTTTTTTATTTCCTTTGTAAATTTTTATTTTAGTAGTTAATTATTTTTACTAGGAAGATTGGCCAATGCCGCCGATGAAGGGAATTGATCCATCGTGGTTAATTAATCTCCAAGTGGCAATGCTATCATCCTCAAGCATCTCTATAAATTCTAATATTAACTGATTTTATGGCATAGAAATTAGAGAGGATTTATAAAACGTATTTTTAGGTTTTTGCTGCTATAAACAATTTTAAAAATAAAAAACTCATTATAAGAATATTTGACATTTAAAAGTTGCAAATATTATTTACACTAAAAAAATTTAAAATCATAAGAATTTTAAAAATTACAAAGTTATTTAAGTAATGAAAAATTAAATATGGATACTTATTACTTCGTTTTGTAGAAAAATAGTATAATTTTGTATAATATTTAACAATTCAGTTTAATAAATTAGGAAATTTTGCAAGAAACTCGTCATGGCCTATTTTTGAAGGGTGTGATTTTGTATAAAGACGAGGCCCTAAACAATCAAAGTAAGGCGCACCTTCATAGAGTGTCGAAAGATGTTGTTTCAATATTGAAAATATTTGTGGTTGCCTAAAAAAAATATTTTTATCTCTAATTACAAAATTTAACCTTAAAAAATAGTATAGATCGAGCAAATATATGAATACTTTAAAATAGTGAAAATTGATCGTGATCACAACCACTCTTCTCCATCTTAGAAATAGATTTTTAAAAGGGGACTCATTTCTACATAGACTCATAGCAACCGTGTCCTCCTCGGAAAGACACTCAGTTATATGGTTATATTTATGTTAGAGGTTCTAGAAGGTTAAGTTGATGGAAGTAAATGAAATAGGGAAAGTTGGAAGTACGGGGGAATAATTTTCGATTAATGCATATCCAACTATGTTAAAAATATTGATATTCTGTTTTGGGGAGATGATCATGTAATTCAAATGGTGAGAGAGAGGGATATAAGAGCAAATTATGTCCGTTAGATCTTTTTTTTTTTTGGTATTGGTTTTTGTTTTCTTTTTATTTTCCTTTTCAACTCCACTTTTTGCTTTCCTTTTTTTGGTGAAACATTGAGTCTCCCACTATTACAGCCATCCATTACATAACAGGAAGGGATCAGCCCAGTATAAGCAATTTTTCAGTTATGTGTACGTTATTTATGGGGGTGGCAATAACCTGGACCCAAACCCAGGACTGGGTCCAAATATTGGACCTGAATACTTTTCGGGTCCTGATATAGGTCCATGGAGTATTTTTTTATAAATAGTATTTAATATATAATATTTAATTAATATTAAAATAAATATAATTATATAATTATAGTTATAATATTTAAAGGGGGTCATTTGTATAAGGTTGCAACATTAAACAATTTAATTAAGACACACCTCCAAATATTCTCCTAAGATGTAATTTGGGTATAAAAATTCTTAAGATTGCTTGAAAATCTATTTCCAAATTTAATTATAAAATTTTAACCTCCAAAGATATTCAAATCAAGTAGATCTATAAAGCTATGAATATCTTGAAAATGGACAGTTTAGATAATGTGTTGCATTTGCATTATTTTTGGGACTAGAAATCTTTTTCTTTTCTATATTCGTACATCTCGATGTCGAGATGATCAATTAGAGGATTTTTCAACACTAAAGCAACGTTTTCCAATAGATGTTTGAGGTGCAACTTTAATTCTACATTTTAAAGTTGCAACCTTATATAAACTTTTCTCATATTCAAATAAGGGTTATATTAGGATGCTTACATTATAGTGCATTTTATAATTGTACTGAATCAATTTTAGACACTTATATACGATTATTTTGTACATGGAGCATTTTCTTAATAGGGGTATTTTTGGTAATTAAAAAGGGTGTGACATCATCCTTATGGGGGTGTGCCATACAATTATAAAATGCTCTATTGTGTGAGCAACCTAACATAAATATATGTATATATTTCATACAACATTTAAATATTTCAATTTGTTTTTTTGGGGTCGAGTAATCCAGTTTGGTCGGGTATGGGTCCGAGTCTAATTGGGTCCCATCACCGGATCTGGATCTTGACCCGACCCGACCCGATGCCACCCTAGATATTTACCTCTACACCATTAGGTATTCCACTCAAAGGAGGAAATGTACAATATGTTCCCACAAAACACCAAATACGCACTATTTTGCTTTTTCTCGGGAAAGATGAGACGACACGCTAGGTCTTGCTCATGAAAATTGGGAGGACGTGCATGAATGCTTAGTCGCTAGGGTTCTTCTCCTTGGGAAATTCATTTTTGAGTGAAATTAAACATGAAATTTGCACAGTATGCTGCGTGTATCACCAACTAACCCTTTATAGAGGAAAAAACCGTTGGGGGTATAAACTGTTATCCATAGAAGCAAGCGGCAAATTCTTCCCAACCCTCACAAATTGAAGATGGATCATAGAGTTGATAAACATGTATCGTATTGTTTGTGTGCTACATGCATATATATATATATATATATATATATATATATATATATATATATATATATATATATATATATATATATATATAGGAAAAGTTTATATAGAGCCGAGGCTCCAAACAATCAAATTTGAGCCTACCTCAAAAATTTCACTAGAAGAGGTTGTTTTGATGTCCAAATATCATCAAATCGATCATCTCAACATCAAGATGCATGGACATGAGAAAAAAATCAATTTCAAGTTTTGAAAATAGTTTATTTTGTAATGCAATTTTGGACTGTTAATCTTCAAGTTTTCATAGATATGTCGATCTACACTATTTTTAAAGCTTTGAACTTTATCAATGAAGATGAAAATGTATTTTAAAGCTATCACAAAGATTTCCAATATTGAAACCACATTTCTTGATACTATTTGAAAGTAGACTTTAATTTGATTGTTTAGAGCCTAGGCCCTATACAAACTACACCCTAAACAATCAAATTAGAGCCTATCTTCAAATAGTGTGGAGAAATATGGTTTTAATAATGGAATCTTTGTGATAGCCTTAAAATATATTTTTATCTCTTATTATAAAATTTAAAGCTTCAAAAATAGTGCCGACCAGACAAATCTACGAGAACTTGAAAATTTTGAAAATTGAAGGTCCAAAAATACATTACAATATGCACTATTTTCAAAACAGGAAATCTATTTTTTCTCATATCCATGCATCTTGATGTTGAGATGATCAATTTGAGGATATTTGGCAAACAAAATAACCTCTTCTAATAAAATTTTTGAGGTAGGCTTTAATTTGATTGTTTAGAGCTTCAACTCTATATAAACCTTTCTCATATATATTTTGATGATCCAACTGTGTAAATTCATTTGAACTGAACATATTTTCAATGTTACGCCAATTTATATAAGGAAAAGTTTCATGAGGCAGGGATCACTTTATTACAATTGGGGTCCCCGAGGCATAAACCATCCATGTTAAAGATCAAGGTACATAGGTGGTCCATCTAAAAAATTGAAATTCATGATCCAAATATTTTTTTGATAGAATTTTTATTTTTAATCTTCCAAATTTATTTGTTTTTTCATATTCATGATCTCCATATTAGAGATTACGTGTCCTTAAAAATTAGGTCAAAAAATCCATCTCAAAACAAAATTTTTAAGAGGTGACTTTATTTCTACATGAACTCATAAAAACAAGAGAAAATTACAAAACACCCTAAGATGAACTATAAATGCAACTTACCCCACGCAAAGTTTTTCCCACACTTTTTTCTCCCAAACAACCTTTCCTCACAAAAACCCCCCAAGATAAAAAGTTCTAAATTTTTGGATGGAAATGCCCTTCCCATACAAACTAAATGAATTATTGATCCCAAATAGAGTAGTGTCGAAGAGCAGTATACTACTGCCGGAGTGGAATGTCAAGAAGCACTGTTGGAGCGCGGTGCTACATTGCCGAAGCGAACTGCCGAAGTGTGTATTTTCAATACCGGAGCGCATTCTCAGATTGCCGGAGCCGACTGCCAGAGAGTGCAATATCACTGCCGGAGCGATGCGGTTAGACAAAGCACTGCCGGAGCGCACATTGTGATTGTCGAAGCACGCATTAGGACTACCGAAGTGCAGTCCTCCATTGCCGGAGCCCAAGGCCGTGTGAAAAGAAACGAGGGTATTTTTGTTTTATTTTATGTTACTTTTGGGCTGGGGTGATTTTTGCGAGAAATGGTTCTTTGAGGGAAAAAAATCTGAAAAAACATTGGGGTGGGATAAGTTGGGTAGATGGTCCATTTTGAGGTGTATTTTGTAGTTAGAAACAATGTCCTTTATTTAAATCCATTGTTAATTTGAGCCACAACTTGTGTCTTCAATAAACTTTCATATTCCGTAAGATGAACAAATGGTTCATTTTTACACAATTATCCCTAAAAGAAAACCAATAAAAAATAACAAAAGAAGTCATAAACATAAAAGAAACTACAAACAAATACTGTTTGCACTGATCGTTGGGGTCAATTCTCAAAAAATCACTTTTATTTCATCGCACCATCAGAATTATCTTCTCTTGGCGGTTTTCCAGCTGATTCTGATAGAAAACCGGCAGGGTGAACCTTCTTCCCTAGTCGGAAAATTCCATGGCTTTGCTTCCCTTTAATGGAACGTTCACCTTTGCTGCTGTCCTCTGCTTCCATCTTCTTGAGCTTCTCTGCATACAACTTCCTCATCACATATGCTTCAGCTAGACCGCCTGAAATAGAAGCCATGGCTGAAAATTCACTAGAAAATGGTTAAAAAATATGCAAAAATAAAGAAATTTGGGGTCCTATACAAGGTTTGTTTAAGAATTGTTGAGAGGGGGGAGGAGAGATTCAGAAATAGTGAACTTTGAGGAACAGGGTTTGTTTGTGTGAGAATTGCTGAGGGGAGGGGAATTTATAGGAATGTAGTTGACTTGGTGAGCACGCTTTAATTTTACTGTTGCATGTGTCACACATGACGCCTTTTTTGACAAAGGAATGAGTTTTCAAATGCCTTCATGCTTGGGACCATGAATAACTGTTTAGGGGGGGGGAATTTATAGGAATGTAGTTGACTTGACGAGCACGTTTCAAGTTTATTGTTACAGTTAAAATAAAAATAAAAATAGTGTTGAATGTGTCATTCATGACGCCTTTTTTGTAAAAGCAATGAGTTTCATATGCCTTGGGACCATGACATATATTGCTTTTTTTTTCTTGGTAATGAATGTAGGATCACTTTTGGCTCGAGGGTTAGAGTTGCCTATGGCTCATAGCTTTTTATTTTTAATTTTTATTCTATAAATCGTTTTAAATCAAAATTTGGGGCATATATAAATCTGGTAAGGGTGCACATGATAAAAATAAAATAAAATTTGGTGATAAAAATGTACCTGAATATCTCTGAAAATTATAGGAGCATTTTGATCATTTATTTATTTATTTAAATTTTTTTCCAAGCTTGCCCTAATTTTGTGAGGGGACGGCAAAAAAAAATAAAAAAATAAAACAATATTTGACATGACATTGTGGTGTAAACAATTATAACCGTTCGATTCAAATCGAACTACTAAATAATGGACCACATATAACTTATACGTTGTTCGGATCGCATAGAAAGTTCACCCTTTGAAATAATGGTACACGACACTCTTGAACCTCAAAAAAAAAAAATAATGGTACACGACACTTATAAGAGAGATGATAGGAAGGTACGGAGGTTTGAAAGAGTTGGAAGTAAATGAAATTGGGAAAGTTGGAAGTATTGGGGAACTTATTTATTAGGCAAGAGCAGAGCAGGTGATTTTCATCTACACTATTTTTTAAGCTTTAAATTGTATAAATATACAAATATATTTTAAAGCTATCTTAAAGATTTTCAGTATTAAAATCATATTTTTTGACACTACTTGAATGTGCATTTTACTTTGATTGTTTAAAGCCGGCTCTATACAAACTGCACCCTTTTCTAAAATACACCCAGTTTGAACTAACATCTTAGATCATGAACCGACCAGATATTGAAGATCCAAAGTCAAGACTTTTAAAACTTGAGTTCGGAATCATGAACGTCTTAAGTTAAAGATTTTGTTACCACTTCAAGACTTTTAACATGAATTGAGATCTTGAACAATCCGAGGTCAAGAATTCCACTTCCCATTTTGAATGCTTCGGACCTTTAAAGTCCGAAATCAAAGTAATTTGGAAAAAAAAAAAATGAAAAAATAAAAAGGAAGAAAATATGATTATGAACTTGAGACCGTTGCAGGACTGCGTGCATGACCATATCTTCAGAGAGATAATAAGCGAAAATTATGGCCATTTGATCTTTCCCCATTTTTTCCCGTTATTACTTTTTGTTTTCTGTTTATTTTCCTTTTCAACTCCACTATTTGCTTTTCCTTTTTTAGGTGAAACATTGAGGTCTCCCACTATATTAGCCATCTGTTACATAACTGGAAGGGATCAGCCCACCATTTTATGAACCTTGATGCATTCAATTATCTTGACGATATGGGTACGATATTTATAGGGTTGGCAATGGACCCGGACCCGACTTCCGGACCCTACCCACGTCCGAGTATGGGTTCAAGAATTGGACCCGGCGGGTCTGGTCGTGGTCCAAATATTGGACCCAAACATTATTTTCAGGTCCGGGTCCATGTGGACCCAACCTGAATAGTGTTTTTATATAAATAAATATTTTAATATATAATATTTAATTAATATTTAAATAAATATAATTATATAATTTTAGTTATAATATTTAAATAATGGGCACGGTTTGTATAGAGCCTAGGCTCTAAATAATCAAATTGCAGCCTACCTTGAAATAGTATCGAGAAATGTGGTTTCAATACTGAAAATCTTTTTGATAGCTTTAAAATATATTTTCATCTTTGTTTATAAAGTTTAAAGCTTAAAAAATAGTGTAGATCGAGAGACCTATGAAAACTTGAAAATCTTGAAACTTGACGATTCCAAAATACATTATTTCCAAAACTTAAAATCTGTTTTTTCTCATGCCCATGCATCTTGATGTTGAGATAATCAATTTGAGGATATTTGGGCATCAAAGCAACCTCTTCTAGTAAAATTTTTGAAGTAGGCTCTAATTTGATTGTTTAGAGCCTCGGCTCTATATAAACTTTTCCCTTAAATAATATATGTATATATATTTAACATAACTTAAAAATGTTTAAATATACTTTTTTTAGTTTTGGGTCGGGTCTAACTGGTGTTCCTAGATATTTTCTTCTACACTAATAGGTTTTCCGCTCAAAGGAGTAAATGTACAGTATGCCCCACAGAACACACTCAATACGCACCATTTTCCTTTTTTTTTGCCCAGGAAAAGTGATAAGACACGCCAGGACTCGAAAATTGGGATCGTTAGGCTGCTTCTCCGTTGGGAAATTCTTTTCGCGAGAAATTAACAACTAATTTTGAACAGTATGCTACACGTATCGCCAACTGTACCTTTATAGAAGAAAAAACCGTTGGGGTGAAGTAATAAACTGTTATCCATAGAAGCAAGGGAGAAATTATTCCCAACACTCAGAAATTGAAGATGGATCATATGGTCGATAAACATTTAGCATATTGTTTATGTGCTGCATGCATCGTAACATCATTTTGATGCTCGAACTGTGTAAATTAATTTGACATATCATATTTTCAATGTTACATAAAGCATGGCCAATTTATTTTAGGAAAATTGTTTCAGTGCGGCAGGACCGCATTTCTATATTTACGGATCCCGAGGTATTTGGCATCTATCTTAAAGATGGAGGCAAATAGGTGATTTATCTAAAAAAAATTCAAACTAACGGTCCGAATGTTTTTTTAATAAAATTATTATTTTTAATTTTTAAAATTTATTTATTTTTTCATATTCATGATCTCCATGTTAGAGATTACATGTCCTCAAAACTTAGGTCAAAAAATCCATCTCAAAAATAGATTTTTAAGAGGTGGCTCATTTCTACGTGGACTCATAGAAGCCGTATACTTTATTTAAATGTTTGTTAATTTGAGCGACATAAATATGATACAGAATCACAACTTATGTCTTCAATAAACTTTCATATTCCATAAGATAAACAAATGGTCCATTTTTACACAATTGTCGCTTAAAGAAAACCTATAAAAAGAAGAAAAAAAAGATTCATAAACATAAAAGAAAATACAAAAAAATATTGTTTGCGCTTATCGTTGCGGTTCATTCTCAAAAAATCACTTTGATTTCATCTCACCATCAGAATTATCTTCTCTTGGCGGTTTTCCTACTGACTCTGATAAAAAACAGGCAGGGTGAACCTTCTTCCCTAGTCCAAAAATGCCATGACTTTGCTTCCCTTTAATGGAACCTTCATCTTTGCTCTTGTCCTCAGCTTCCATCTTCTTGAGCTTCTCTGCATACATCTTCCTCATCACATATGCTTCAGCTAGACTGCCTGAAATAGAAGCCATGGCTGAAAATTCACTAGAAAATGGCCTATAAAGATGCAAAAACAGAGAAATTTGGGGTCCTATAAAAGGTTTCTTTAAGAATCTTCAGAGGGGAGAGGAAAAGATGCAGAAATAGAGAGCTTTGGGGTCCTGCACAAGGTTTGTTTGTGTGAGAATTGTTGAGTGGGGAGGGGAATTTGTATGAATGAATGTAGTGACTTGGTGAGCACGTTCAATTTTAGTGTCCAATGTGTCATACATGACGCCTTCTTTCAGAAAGTAACGCGTTTTAAAATACCTTCATGCTTGGGAAAATGACATTTATTGCTTTTTTTTATTGGTAATGAATGTATGGGACTTTAGGATTGGACCACTTTTGGCTTGGGGGGTTAGGGTTTATTCATTGAGAACAAAGAAAAATAAATAAATCTATGGGCCTCATTATACCTATTGGAAATGTTCTCGTTGAAAAAAAATCTCTATGTAGGAAAATCATCTAACCAACCCAGTACTTTAAAATTTGGAATAGAGGGTCGAATCAGTCACCCATTAATTTTGAGTCGAACTGACTCGATTAATGACTTGGCTTGGTAGACCAAACCAACTTACTAGAAAAAAAAAAAAAAAAGAAAAAAAAAAAAGAAGAGGGAGGAAGGAAGCACAAGAAATTGTAAACAAAATATACATAGTTAGTTTAGTATATTTAAATAAACTTTAGGAACCAATAAATCATTCCAAAAAAAAAAAAAAGGTTTACAATAAAAGGAGAGTCAAGAATTCCTAATACAATTTTTTAGCCCATTTGGCCGAGTCCCGAGTTTGGGTCAAATCCAAACCCTTGGCTACTTGTGGGTTCCAGTTCAACTCAATCGATTCCAAGAGTCAAACCCAAAAATTTTTGAGACACGAATCCAATTATAGGTTGGATTCAAGGTATTAAATAGCAAAGTACTATATGAGAGGCAGACATGATCCAAATATTTTCGACGATACCTAGGTAGGTTGTTATCCTACTTGATCATTCACTTTACTTAAATTTTTAGGTAAGGAAAAATTATGGATACCTTTTGGAATGTATTTTATAGGCATTCAGCTCTCTAAATACTTTTCATATCACACCCTTAATCCAATTACTGTTTTCTTTTGCTTTACCTCCCTCCCCACTCTACAGGATTAAAAGGTCAATATATTAAAGATTAAACTACCATTTCAAGAGTTGGATGTTTACGAAATGCATTCCAGGTAGTATGTATAATTTTCCCTTTACATAACAAGTAACTGTAGTGCCATTGCAAAGAGAAATCAAAATTTCAAAACCTGCAATCATTTCATCCTTTTTACCTGGGATCTAAGAGTGCCGGTTTCAACCAATAAACAAGGAAAATAACGATGACTTATATGTGAGCAATAGAGTGCGACATGCACACAAGTAGGCACGGAATGTCAAAAGGGCCTAAATCCACCTTTATTAGCTATAAACAGGTGCTCTTGTACTTCCCCGTCTCAAGGGCTTGAACGATAGTATTATATAGCCTTTTAGTATGCACATACATGCTCACCCTTCATTTACATGGCCACGCTATAGTTGCTTTTGGGTAACATGTTTATATAAACCCTATTATGCACTTATTAATTACATGACTTAAGACCTAAACCAACATTACTGCCTACCACAAGGTGTGAAAGTTAAAAGCCTATGCCTTGCCATCAATTTGGCCCCAGTCATGGCTCAATGTGGGAGTCTAATGGTCTAGCGAACCGACTCCATGGATCAATGAGCCCATATGTGCAAATTAAATCATACATGGCCCATTAATATATACTCACTAATGTGCATTTACCTTATCTCACATGACAATTTCGTCATTACACAAGCTCATGTCTAGGCCAATATACCTACTATCATGGCCCGCTGGCTGCTTGTATTTTGGCTACGGGGGAGACTAGCGAGCCTCCCCTGGCGCCTCAGCCAGCCTGCCTTGGACTGAGCTTGCTCCCTGTATTTGCCAAAGGCTATGCCTTGAAGGCTCCAAGCACCTACGTCCAGGCTCTGGACACGCCTCAGGGTCGAGAAATTTAACACAACTCCCATACTTGAGGGAAGTATGGGAGCTTTGGGTCACTGATGGCCAGCGGTGGACAAGGCTCCCTCGAGGTGCACAATCACCTGTAGAGGACGTACAAAGGGATGAGAGGGTGTCTGAGAGCTGGCAAGCACCCGGCTTGAACTTAGACCCACCTTGGGGGCTAATGTCGCAGGACAGCCTTAAAGGAATGCTAAAGACCCGGCAACGTGGAGCTCACGGTGAAACGGCTAGTCGACATGGCATAATGCCCCTGATGTGAAGCCAGGTAATCAGGCATACAAAAGGGAACATTTAGACAGCATGGTATAACGCCCAGAGACAAGACCAGGACGACCTAGCGTAATGCCCCAGGCCGGGCAGCCAGGCACATGACCAAGACAACCTGGCATAATGCCCAATAGGAAGCAAGGCAGTTCGGTGCAAGATCAGGACGACCTAGCATAACGTCCCCCCCAGGCAGCCAGACGCACGACCAGGATGACTCGTCATAATGCCCCGCCGGGCAGTCAAGCGTACGATCAGGATGACCCATCATAACGCCACGCCATGCCAGACAGCCAAGGGCACCGGAATGACCTGTCATAACGCTTCAGCGTAACTGCTCAGGACATGGGCAACTGGTTGCCTACCAGCTGCCCATGACCCAGTCCAGATGGGTGCATGAGCACCACGTGGCTTAGGTTTGAAATGTAAAATAGGGCTATATAAACGCCAAGCCCATACCCTTAAGGGGGTACCTGTGGCAGTATATATAAAACAAGCGTAAAGCTTTAATAAAAGGGTGTGGTTTGTATTGAGCCGAAGCTCTAAACAATCAAATTTGAGCCCACTTCCAAATAGTATTGAGAAATATGGTTTCAATGTTGGAAAGTTTTGTGATAGTCTTAAATTATATTTGCATCTTTAGTTATAAAATTTAAAGCTTAAAAAATAATGTAGATCGATTAGATCTATGAAAAATTGAAAATCTTAAAATTAACGGTAAAAAAATACGTTACAAGATGAACTATTTTCAAAGCTTGAAATTCATTTTTTTCTCATGTCCATGCATCTTGGTGTTGAGATCATCAATTTGATTATATTCGGGCATCAAAATAACCTCTTGTAGTGAATGTTTTGAAGTAGGCTCTAATTTGATTGTTTAGAGCCTAGGCTCTATATAAACTTTTCCCTTAATAAAAACAGGTTGAGGCCCTTGATCCAAACTTGAGTGTGTGCTGGCGTGTGTACTTGTGAGTGCCCCTAGTCCTTAAATCAGTGTGAAGTGGTAGGCCGAACTTGACTTGTAAAACTCAGGCTAAGGGTCAAGGCGGCACGGTGCTAAAAAAAAAAAAAAAAAGACCCGTGACACCTACCCAGGTGCCTGGTCAGCCACATCTTACATACCCATATCACGTGAGGCTATGTTACTGTGAGTGAACCACCCAAGCCTCAGCATCCTTATCAATTTGCACATACCATCTTGCCCTAGGTCTTGTACCAGGGATCTTTGATGCTATCCCACATGTGAATGCACAGGCATGACCGGCCTACATGGATCAGGCTAATCTAGATAAAGAAAACCTTGCTTCCATAATCAACATAAATGAAAATTTGGGTGATCCAAGTTTTTTTTGGCCATATTCAAGTGCAAGATATGGTTGGTAGGTTCTCAATTCCTTGGTGGAATTTTAGATAAGTCCTGCTGTCACAACCGATAGAGACTAAAGCATCAACCACTCCATTTGTTGGGATGCCCCATTGTGAGCTATCTGTGGCATGCAACTGGCTTTTTGGTGAATCAGCCTCTTCATTTTCCATGGCAATTGACTATCGACCAGACAACTAAGTTGTAAGTGCACAAGCAGAATTGCTTCTTGATCCCTAATTCATGAACAATTGTTAGAATTTTTTGAATGTTGTTAGGTGGCTAGGATACAAGTGTTGGGCACTTGTCAAATCATCTTTTAGTGGTACACATTCTCTCGCGGGTGCCGGGCCGCCGCTTTGCAATATTTGCTAAACCTGCACCTAAACGTCTCATAGGAGGAAAGAGGTTGGGTCGTGATTGTAGTACCCCCATACCTAATTATTACGTTGAGGTTTCTAGTCCTGTTAAGACTACCCACTGACACCTTCAAAGAAAAGCTAACTCCTTAATTTATACGAAAAAACGAGTAGGGACTGTCTTTCCCATTGAATTACCTTAAAAAAAAAAAAAAAAAAAAAAAAAAAAAAGTCATATAGAAAAATATATAGTTTTCTTACTAAAAACCCTAATAATGGTTGACAAATTTATTTTTATCTTTTGTATAGATTAGTGGATATGTGAACACTTGAAATAAACAGTCCTGAAAATATATTACAAAAAAAATCCATTTAAAGACCTTGAAATCTTTTTCTTTCTGATCCATAATCCTTAAGGTTGAGATTATCAATTGCCATATTTTTCAGAACAGAGGCCGTATAACTTTATAAAGCTGTTGCCCCATTCTATTTTGTCAAAGAAAGGAAGGGGAAGTTCACCATAGATGTCTTGCTGTGCACATTCTATTTTGTCAAAGAATGGGGAAGTTCACTATATTTATAAAGCTGCCTCCCCATTCTATTTTGTCAAAGAAAGGGGAAGTTCACTATATTTATAAAGCTGCCTCCCCATTCTATTTTGTCAAAGAAAGGGAAAGTTCACTATAGATGTCTTGTTGTGTATGGTATATGATGCGTATGTTCCACTCTTATGTTCCCCATTACTACTTATCTCCACCATTGATGGTGATGGCATGTCCCTGTGGAATAAAACTACACATGTGCATGTTTAGGTTCCGGGCTCTTCAAGAAATGCACCTACTAATGAATTCAAATGCCCCATTGTTTTTAGTGAAAAGTTGCGTAATTATATAACCTCATACTATAGCTTTCTAAGACGTATTGTTTCAAAAGCTGGTTATCTGGATTTGGGAGTCCGTTAAAACAAACCGGTTTTAGAGTATTGGCGGGTCTTCCAATTTTTTTTTTAGTTTAGTTAATGGTTTTTTAGGTTCTATTGAATCTCCATAAATCCCTTTATTAATTAATTATTTACTTTTTTAACATCCCTTCTTGGGTCATCGTTCAAACCAATGGTTTAAAAAACGGATCGGTGACCCGGATCGGGCTTCCAAAAAATCGATCGGGATCGACGAATCGGCGATCCGGATCGGGAATCGGGTGAATCGGTCAGAATAAAGCTTAAAAAAAATTCGAAAAAATTATTAAAATTCATTATAAATATTTTTTTTTAGGAATTCAATAAAAAATGAGGGTACTCCATTAAGAATTTTCATGTTTTTGAATGAATATGCGAATATTGATATGGTCTTTCCCTGCATGAACCGCCATTCAGCATTTAATTTACAGTATTTCGTGCTCATCCCTACACTGTTGCTGTTGGGACTCGATATGTGAATAATATGGCTAGGATAGGGTGGCCTCAGAATCATCATCTCTCTCGTTTTCTCTTTGAATAATATGGATTAAAAAAAAAAAAAAACAAATTTTCAAAAAAATCGATCATGGATTAAAAAAAAAATCACAAATTTTCAAAAAATTCTATTATGGATTACAAAAAAAAATTCGATCATGGATTAAACAAAAAAAATCACAAATTTTCAAAAAATTCAATCATGGATTACATAAAATTCGATCATGGATTACATAAAATTCGATCATGGATTACAAAAAAAAACAAACAAAAAAAACAAACAAAAAAAAACAAAAAATTCAATCGTGGATTACAAAAAAAGAAAAAAATAGTTCGATCATGGATTACAAAAAATTCAATCATGAATTACAAAAAACTCTATCATGGGTTACAAAAAAAGCAAAAAACAAAAAATTCAATCATGGATTACAAAAAAAAAAAAAAACATTTCGATCATGGATTACAAAAAAAAAACAAACATTTCGATCATGTATTACAAAACATTCGATCATGGATTACAAAAAATTCTATCATGGGTTACAAAAAAAAACAAAAAAATCGATCATGGATTACAAGAAAAGAAAACAAACATTTCGATCATGGATTACAAAAAATTCTATTATGGGTTACAAAAAACCAAAAAATTCGATCATGGATTACAAAAAAACAAAAACAATTCGGTCATGGATTACAAAAAAATCGATCAAGTATTACAAAAAAATCTATCATGGATTACAAAAAAAAAAAAAAAAAAACCGTACGGAATCGCCGATTCACTGTTTGGACTCGCCGATTCCGTACAGTGAATCGGCGATTCACTGTACAGAATCGTCCGGTTCTCTCTAGAACCGGACGATTTCCGATTTTTTGGGCGATCCGGTCCCTTTTCACGTTTTTCCGAGTCGAACCGGGCGAGTCCGGTTCGACTCGGCGTTTTTTAAAACGCTGGTTCAAACCAATGACAACGGATCGGTCGGGTCCAGACCCAAAAACTTATTATGGAAACCAACTCGTCAAATCCAATTTTTGGACCCATAACCCAAACTAGATTAGATCTAATTGTCGGATCTTTGATCGGACCCGGGTCCATTGCCACTCCTACACACGGATATGTGGAGTGGACCATCCACCGACCGATCATAAAACCATAGGCCTTCTTTTCATCTTAACATACAAAGACGATGAACGTAATCATTGTTTGTGCACATAATATTGTGTAGCAATGCGGATGCGGTTACTGCTCCCAACCGCTGAACTTCCAATAATTTTGTTGGAAGGTGGTGATTAAAAGGTTACCATCATCACCTTCCATCTCTATCTCTCAATCACCACTGAAAGACAAAATATTTCTCTCTCAATAATATATTATTAAAATATTTTTCCATAAATTTATTTGAAAAAAAAAACTTTTTCATGAATTTCCTCTGTTACGATTAATTAATTTTTTCATAAATTTATTTCCAAAAAAATATTTTTTAATAAATTTCCTACCTCTCAACAAAATACTTTTCCATAAACTTCTTCTCTCGTAATAAGAAATGATGGCAAATTAGATGGCTGAGGTCACAAAGTCCCGGCGGAAGTCTTTTTTTTTTTTTTTTTTAACTTTGAGTTTAAGTAACACATTCTTACCGCTACCCAATTTGAAATCTAAAAGACAAGAATGATTGTGTGACCTCTTTATAAAAAACATAAATGTTCTCTTTTGTAGAAAATCCCATAAAAAGATACTTTCCTATAGATTTCCTCTCTCACAACAAAACACTTTCCACCAATTTCTTCTCTCTCAAACTCACTACGTTAGCTTAGTTTGCACGGAACTATTATGAAATTTCAAAAATAAAAGGAGATTTTACTATTAATTTCCTAATAAGGAAAAAGTTTATATAGACCCTAATAATAAATAAGTAAAAAGGCCGGGTTGTATAGTGCCTAGGTTCTAAACAATCAAATTAGAGTTTATTTTTAAATAGTGTGCCTAGGTTCTAAACAATCAAATTAGAGTTTATTTTTAAATAGTGTTGAGAAATGCAGTTTGGAAATCTTTGTTATAGACTTAGAATATATTTTCATCTTTATATATAAAGTTTAAAGCTTCAAAAATAGTGTAGATCAAACTGATCTATGAAAACTTGAAAATTGACAGTCCAAAAATGTGTTACAAAACACAATATTTTCAAAACCTGAAATCTATTTTTTTTCTTATGCCCGTATATCTTGATGTCGAGATGATCAATTTGAGGATATTTGGGCATCAAAACAACATCTTCTAGTGAAATTTTTGAAGTAGGTTCTAATTTAATGGTTTAGAGCCTGGGCTCTCTATAAACTTTTCCCATAAGGAAATAAAGGATACAGCAACGACTCAAATGAAGAAACTAGCCCCAAAAAAAAACACAAATAAAAACACAACATTGGGGCACCTCAAATGTTTCCACTTCACCAAACCAAAAAATAAAATAAATAAGGCGTGAGAATAGAAGCTTCATTGACCAAAAACTACTATTGCTTCGTCAACCCGACTCCGTTTTCTTCTCTAAGTAGTTTTCCGTCCAAATCATTCGCCGGAAGACCGGAATGGCGGACCTTCTTACTTCGCTGGAAAATCCCATGGCCGGATTTCGCGCTGGAAAATGGACCCCTTCTCTTTTCTTCTCCTGTTTCCATACTCTTTAGCTTCTCTGAGTACAACTTCCTCATAACGTAGGCTTCAGCCATATTGCCTGAAATCGAAGCCATAGCCAGAGATTTGCCCGAAACAGCAGGAAATTTTGCCGGAATACGGCTAAAGAAAGGGAAAAAAGAGAAATTTCTGGTATTTGAGAACCGTCGAAGAGAAGCCGAACATGGAGATGATTTAGAGAAAATGGATGAATATATGGTATCTGAGAACTGTTAAAGCGAAGCAGAAAAAGATAAATTTTGCCAACTGGTTTTAGGGTTTTAGATGAGTGAGAATTTAAAGAGTTTTCGTGACTTGGAGGCCAAGTGTTCTCATATTTAACGGCGAATATTTCACCATTAGCAGCTCTTTCCCGTAAACGAATAAAGTGGGACAATAAATGGGCTCAACATTTACAAGAGGGATTGGCGTCGCGGCCCACTTGCCCACCCCTACCCCTCCCATGCGGTCTAGGCGTAGCAATGGGTCGGTTCGGGTCTCGTTGGACCGGATCTGATCGGATCCGACCTAAAAATTCATATCTCTGTATATTTCATTAGTACCAAAAGACTATTACATTAGTACCCAAAAAATATTACCAATATCCAACCAGCTGGGTCCAACTTTTGGACCCGAATGGGGTCTACTCCCTGGTCCCCGATAGCGTCTGGGTCCATTGCCACCCTTACTCCCAGCCTCTTGTCCGTAGCTATGGAAAATTACCAAATTACCCTTAATATTTTGGTGACGGAATGCCTTTGGGTTCACAAGGGAGAGTGCTACAGTGGTAAAAAAAAAAACCAAAGTAAGGAAAAAAAACATTTGAATTTATCGTTTTACGGGAAGTATTTGAATGCATCAGTATTGATTGGATGGTGGATGTTCACAAGGGAGAGTGCTACAGTGTGCTCCATAGCAAGCATTGTCACTAGTTACTCGTAACCATAGCTTTCCTGTTTTTTGTTGGACACTTATTAGTAATTAGAATACGAAACATACGAACATCATAACAGTGAACAACAATGACCATGCGGTTTATCGCCATCTGATCAATGGGTTAAACAGTGATGGATGGAGAGTGGTAATGTAAAACTAAATTTAATGGGACCACTCCCGCCCACCGTGGTCCCACCCAATGAAGGGACCATGATATCTCATTGCTGAGGACAGGATAACCTCTCTTTTTCATTATTTATGTTTTTTTTTTTTTTTTTTTTTAAAGGATCCATATGGTCATGAAAACTGTGTGCAACTAGTGGTTATCACCCTCCCATTAATGGTTGGATGGATGGAGGGAGTGGATCCCATCCTACAGTTTAAAGTGATGAGTTTGTATGGGCCTACTCTCTCCAGCACCATGCAAGCAATTAATTGGACGGTGATAAACCTATATGTCATTTTTGCCCATGACCATTTGAATCATATTATGCTCCGTCTTTCATTGAAGGCCATAAATAATTTCCCATTAAAATTTTTCCTTACAAGCATTATATCCGTGCTATTCCCAAGGTAGCAACGTAGGCAGGTAGAAAATATTGGGGGCATACTTTCATTAGTTGCAACCTTGACAAGGAATTGACATACTTCTCAGTCAGTGCATCATCCACTTATTGCCGATATTGATAGCACCCAAGGTTTTAAAAAGCAAATAAGTGACCCCGATCGTGCATCTGGATTTCCGATCCAATTCAACAGACCAGCAATCTTGATCAATCATCTAACAGTGTTTACAAATCGAACCAAAACGGTTAACCGGACATGGAGCCGCATGCGGTTTAACCAACTAACCAGTAAACCGGTTGATTCAACCGTTCTAACCGGGCAAGTCTCAAGGCAATCAAAATATTGTTGCAAAAATAAAAAACAAAAGATAAAAAAACAATCTACTAAAATATGAAAAGCATATAAAGAATGATTAAAATAAAACACATTCAAATGAAATTGAAAATTAATGAAAAAATGGATTTTAAGTTTTAAAGGTGCCTGAGGGTATTTTTAAAATTTTCAGAAAAAGATAGAAAAATATAAAAGTGAGTATTAATGACCATAACAATTTCTAATATTTACCATAATATAAAGAATATTAAAAAATATATTACAAATCAAATTCCTTATTTTTCAGATTTTATATACATTTTTTGAATTATTTTTTTTAAATACCGGTCGATCATCAAAATCGCCCTAAACTAAAACCGGCCAATGGCCGGTTCCGATCTAACCAGACGGTTACTGGTTATATCCCCCAATTTTCTAACATGCTGATGTAGTCTACCAAACTAGACATTAAAAACCTGAAACAAAGATTTTAACAAAAAAAAGTGGTGCCAGTTCTAATTGGTTCTTTGCCAAAATCAACCATGTCATAGGGGGGAATGGCCGATTCCCGATATTTGGTGATGACTGGTTCATCCCTAATGATTCCCGCTACAAATTGGCCAATTCCAATTCAGACTGACATTTTTTTTTAGACCTAGATATCACCCCATCAAATTTACAAGTACCAACATGGGAGAATTTTAAAGTTCAAGAGTTTATGTCTCGATAATTAGAAAATATAAACCACTGCCATTGATGTATCTGCAATCCAAATAACATTGGACAAGCCAAATTAAGGTCTATAAAAAAAAAGACAAATAACATCACTTTAATAGAAAGCACAAAGACACAGCATGGATGAAAAAACAGGGTTAATGGAAACAAGTTGACAGTTGCAAGTAGCTTTTCCAAGTGTCAACAGCATGCAAGTGACTCCCACCTGAGACCAAAGTAATCAAATAAGGATCTCATAGAATAGAAGTACAAGAAAGATTACTTATGAATTTCCCTGCTTTGAAAACAAGTTACACAAGGAAGTACCCTACCAGACAAATGTACTCTGATCAGTTAAATGTATATTTATCATATTTGTCCAATAATTTTATTCTCAGTTAAATCTAAAAGTGAATAAATTTTTGAGCCCATAGCAACACATGCTGCACGTTATCTATTATTTGGTAGTCCACTCTGAGCATTGAAAATGGTTAGCATTTACCGAATACAGCAGCTTGTATCTTTGACAACCATAAACCACACATTAGCAGCTGTCATTTAGCTTGCTAGCACACACAAGCATAAGTTGAGGTGCATACGCACGGCATTCAATACTTTCAGTTCCACTATTATGTCTATCCATGTGTGCCTGCATATCTGTCTGTGGAGGTGTGCGGTGTTTCTTATCTTTCAACTTAAAACATCATTAGAGGTCCCCTTCAAAATCCACCATTTCGATGTATTGGGGAACCTAAAACTATTCTAAACTCCTGCAAATCCACTTCCACCCTAGAAATATGGATCAAAGTACCTAATACAGCAGCAAATTTGACTAATCTAAAGCAATTGAAATGAATGGTCGATATCATATGTTGAGATGACATTCAAGATGGAGCATCTTAAGGGCTACAAATCCTTCCTTTATTTTCGGTTAGGATCTTGATCTTGGATCTTAAGAGGATGAATTTGCAGATTTTTGGATCCTCAATCATCCAAAATATGGAGAAATGAGGGTCGTTGTTTGTTGTTCAGATAAAGAACGAAACCATTACTGAATTGAGGGTTTTTTGGAATTTTCTGGAGCAGGCAGTCTAAGTGTGTTTGCAGGTGCCTTGCTCACGACTTAATCTTTATGTGCTTAAACGTGACACTTATGTAGGTCATGTTGTAAGATATACGTCCGAACATGCTAAGCATCAAAGCTTGCCCACATGAATAAACTTACACCATAAAATTCAATAGAACTCCAAATCATGTTTTGAATTATTATAAATGACAACCTAAACCTAGAGGAAGCTCACAATCAGAAATTACTTCATGGTAATCATGCTTTAAAGGTGTGCATGTTACAAAAAAAAAAAAAGCTTCAAAGTTGATTGGTGTCCCCCAGAAGTTTACCTTGGTCAATTTCACGGTGAAATATATGCCCTGATATTTCAATCTAGAATATGTCCTAGCTGTAAAGATTCTTCAACCTCCAAGAAGCTTCTATGATGTCTTCTCTCCGAGCGAATGAACTGAACCTTATATACCCTTGCCCACAAGGGCCAAATCCACTACCTGGAATCGTCACAATGTGTGCTTTCTCAAGAATCTCAGTGAATACATCCCAGGATCTCTTCCCAGGAAAATGCACCCAAACATAAGGTGCGTTCTTCCCTCCATATGCCTTAAAACCAAGAGAGGTGAATATCTCAATAATCAATCTTGCATTCTCCTTGTAGAAATCAATGATAGTTTGTATAGACTGTAAATGCATAGACAAGGGAAAAGGGGAAAACTCATCAGCACAAATGCTCGCATGTGAAATGACCTGAAATTTGATATTGTCACATGTATGACAGAAAATATATTGAAGACTACTAATACTTCACTTATTTAAATATATATACTGACAAATCACACTAGTTTCTATGCTCAATCCAAAGCAGTTGTTGTAAGAATGTATTGTGTATATTTTTTACAGTGTGAGAAATTATGAAACAGAAATCCAGAACTAACCTTCAAGCCTTCTGGGGAAAGGCATGCAAGCCCTCCAGCCTGAGAGATATTGGAAGTACCATTGGAGCATGTACAAACAAGGCGATCAAAGTCTTTTATTACAGGGAAACCATTTGAATATAATAACTCACTGGGAACTACAGTCCACCCAAGACGAACCCCGGTGAACCCAGCAAATTTCGAAAATGACGAAATTTCAATCGCAACCTGCATAATGCAAGAGGTCTTAGAAACAGGTTACAACCAAATGTCTGCCCAAACATACGACACACTAGAAAATTGTGTAAATATCTGAACCACCCTTTGATATGCACCACCCCAAAGTTCTAAGCCTATAATTACTTAAGAGCATGAGGAGATTGAGCACCAATATTCGAAGTTGAAACTGCCATAGTGGCAATGAAAACTCCAAATGCCTGTTACCACTAGGAGCTTAACATCGTCCAACATAAAACAAACTAAAACACCTAATCACCCAAATAACAAACACTGCTAGTAGCTTCGCTTCTACGCTACAGGACATTTACAGGAAAGGTTCTACTCAATAAATCTCACAAGCACAGACCATCTATAGTTACAGTGAATGATGGTGGAAGGTATTACTGTCCCGCCTCTGTTTTACAAAGATATAGATAAGAAGTATTACACTTTGATACATTAAGGGAAAAAATATTTATTTAAAATGCCTCCATCCATAGAATATAATGATTTGGGAGATATTTTCCTTCCTGATACCAGAGGCAATGAGCATAAAATCATATCTACCTCTTTTGCTCCAGGGATTTCAAAGATTGATCGCGGGCAATCATCTGAGATATAAGCAGCATAAGCCGCATCATACACTATTATAGATCCATTTTTTCTTGAAAACTCTACCAGTTGAGCCAGCTGTTCTCTTGTTGCAGTGGAACCAGTTGGGTTGTTTGGAGAGCAGAAAAATATTATATCCGTGCGTGAGGCCGTTGACAAGTCAGGGAAAAAATCATTATCGGCAAAACATTTCATGTACTCAATATTCCCATATTTCCCCTCGGACTCTTGGAATACATTAGTCTGACCAACAACAACGCCTGTATCCACATAGGCCTGTGATTATGAAAAACAAATAAACCACTATTAGAAACATTTATTGTTTCACTGTTAAAATTAGTCAATGACTTAATAAAACAACAAAAAATAATAAATTAAGAAGACATGATCTATTCATGAATATGCTATACTCAAATAATTGCAAGCTTTCACAAGGAAACACATAATTGCCAAAATCTCCCTCTTCACATTTTGAGAAATTATATCCCAATTAATTTCCAAAAAAAGAAATTATCCCAATGTTAACACAACTAAAAGAATGTCTTTTTCGTTATCCTATTTAACCCAAACCAAGAAATCCCAAAACTGCCTACACCTCACCGGATAGGATGGATCTTGCACAGCTATGCTGACACTGGATCCCAAAAGGAGCTGTCAATGAAAGGGGTAAAATAGTCAAGAGAGACTACCAAAAAAGTTCTCAGGAGAAAGGATTAGCAATGCTACAATTATTTAAGAAAGAACAAAAAAATATTTGACTACCTAAAACTCCACATTACTAAAGACATGAAGTTAGCAAACTGGATTAAAATGCACAAAAACCTCACAATTAACAAAAAATATGAGACAACTTCCACATTATATATATAATAATTATTTTTCTTTGCCCTGAATTCCTCAAGCTAGTTGGCAACTCAGGTCCCAAAACAAGCATTTCTTACATGGTTAATCCAGATAATCCAATGCTGGTTATATTCAAATCCAGTTACTGCTCAACGCAATTTTGATCTAACACATTGTAACCAATATCCAGCTGAAAACAAGAAGTTGGTGAAGTCGAATCTTTATGTACCTGGAGACGTGAAATATCAGTTTGAGACCCATCTGAGATGAAAACCTCAGAGCTTTTAATGCCTAAATCCCCGTAGAAAGTATTTGCAATAGCATCCTTCAGAGCCTTTCAACAGAGAAAAATTTAAGAATCATCTTTCACAAAGGGAAAATAACAAATTGTGTTCCAGCCAAACCACAAAGTGAATCAAACCCAAGGTATGCTAGACATTAGAATGAAAAAAGAAAGATACTATGTTAGACCAGCATCGAAATTTTAATAGCATATGAGCCATGAAGATTTTGCAGCAGACGAAACTGAAGGTATTAGTCGTTCAGTTAATTTGGTGTGTAAGGGAGTGATGAAAAAGGGCATATGAAATAGAGAAAGAAAAGCATTTGTACCAGGCGTCAACCTCCTTATACTATAAAAGTAAAGCGCACATCAGAAACCCATTGGAAAAGGTTGTTCAGACACAAGAAAAGACTTTAATTGATCATCTCAACCTAGAGATGTATGGACATAAAAAAATAAATTTCAAGTCCTAAAAATAATGCATCTTGTAACACATTATATGGACCGTCCAATTTCAAGATTTTCAAGTGTCCATAGACCTGCTCGATCTGTATTTCTTTTTGGAGCTTTAAGTTTCATAATTAGACAGGGAAATAGATTTCAGGTCATCATACGGGTTTCTGGAACTGGAACAACATCTTCCAATAGGATTTGGAGTGTTGCCTTACATCGATTGTTTAAAATTGATGCCTTAAATAAATTGCACCCAATAAAAAATAGGTAGATAGATTCGTCGAAAAGTTTTCAAGACCATTACAATGAGGTGAGCACCCTCAAGTTTCAAAATACTCCTTAAATCTTAACTCCAATGCCAACCCCTCTAGGCTCTAACAGAGCACTCAGGCTCCAATACCCATAACCAATATCTTGCTTTAGGTTCACCCTCTGGCCCAAAACAACCCCTAATCATCAACTGATTAACTTCAGGCTGTCAGCCTCTACAAGTGAGTGATATCAGAAAATGTGTCATTGTCATCTAAAGATGGGGAATAGTAAAACTCCTCCAGGAAAATATTAACCCTCAAACATCCCCAAGCCGATCACCTTATCAATAGGCTTACTCAATACTCAAGAGGCTAGAAAGGGAAAGAGAGATTACGCCCGTCTAAAACCTCTCAAACTCTACTAAAAGAGCCCAAGTGGAGCCATTAGCCATTGCCTAAAAGGAGATTTATCAATTTGTCAAGAGATTAGTAAAATTTCTTAACAACTGTGCATCAATAACCATAGCAACTTATCACAACACAAGCGCAGACTTCATAGCCAGAAACGAAAGACCCCTTTTGTAGCCCATTTTGCACTATGAAGTATGAATTGCAACAAAGTACAAATACTAGCACATAATAAAAGAACACGAAGTCACGAACTTAGATCATTCATGCATATGCAAGACCAATAGTGAAGCATTTATAATAACAATCACCATCAGTTCAGCAGTCATTGCTGTAGTGCTATAACGAACTGAGTTTCTATGACAAGAAAGTCTGCCAAAAAGACCCAGAATAAACAACTGAGGCAAAACATATTGATAGTTTGATACCTTCTCCCCTTGCTCCGGTCCATAGCCACTATAACCCTCGATTGTTGACAGAGCATCAGCCCGCTGCAAAACATCAAATCACATATTTTCTCATTCAGAAGCATCCATAAGGAATATTTGAAATGCCTGAATAGATAATTCTCAGTTGGCCATAAAAATTTGTAAAACATACAACATACATTGTAGGAACATCATAACATCGTTAATCAATAAATGGTTCCTCTCGTACATAGTTAAAGATGTTCACATTTACAGTATTGAAACTCATGTCCTCAAGGTCTTAAATTTGGTTGCCATATTACAAGATGTAAGACTGAAACTACATGGCCAAGTAAACATATAAAGAAAAAACAAGAGGAATCCCAGTTATCTTTACTCTCAACTAGTACGTTATGGAAAGTAATCCAGGCAGTCATGCCTAGAAAAACTTTGTATTCTTCTGAAGGAAAATTTCACTGTAGTAGTAGATTTGGTGAGGGCTGCCACCGGGTCAGGCCAGGCCCAGAATTCTTTGGCCTGGTCAGGGAATTAGATATCGGGCTCTAGCCTGGTCAAACCCGGAAATATTTCCTTAAGCCCAGCCTGGCCCGCTATCGCCCCGGAAATAGCATTTGGGCAACCTGGGCCAGGCCAAATATAGGCCAAGCCCTTTTTTTTAAAGGCTGATGACCTTAAACTTTCCCTTAACCCATCCCATGCCGGGGTAAAAGGGTTGGGTTGTGTTAGGTAGGCAACCAATGTAAATTTTTGCCAAAACTTATCATGAATTATGAACCTATATCGCGGACTAGGATTCATGTAGCCAACCCCAATTAATTGGGAAATTCTATGATGATGATGATCTCCTCAGAAAAAAAAAAAAAAAACCTTTTTTTATAAAAAAATTATACTTAAGTATTTTTTTCAAACCCTAATAAAATCTAATAATAAAAAAATTAAAAAAAAATCTAAAAGGGCATTGAGGAAGTGAAGGAGGCACGTGGCTACCTAACTACCACAAGCCCATCTCTCTCCTTCTCTCTCTCTCTCTATCTAAAATGGAATTGGGGAGGGTGATGGAGGCACATGGCCACCCAACCATCACATGTTCACCCATCCCCCCAAAAACTGCCCATCTCTCTTTCACACTCTCCACTTCCCTAAAAATCACCCATCTCTCTTTCTCACTCTCCGCTTCCCCAAAAATCGCCCATCTCTCTCTCTCTCTCTCTCAATAGCACTATCTTTGGGCTTTCCAAGCTTATTTTGCCCGAACTGACCTGAACCTTGCTTGGAGCCCGATAACGGCCACAAAATGACTAAAAATCGGCCCGAAGCCAGCCCAGCCCGGACCATTGGCACCCCTACATTTGGTGGACTTTTCAAAAAAAGGAACAATGATCACACAATCCACTTTATTTCTCAATAGAGCCTAAGTTTCAAAAGAAGCAACATGTTGTGATCCAGGTAGAATAAGCACGTATCTTTATAGTTGTAGCCAATCAACTGGCCCATCTTCCAAGCATGCATAAAAGTCGGGCAATAAAATTGAACATTACACAACAATCATTGTTAACAAACCAACAAATGGATGCGAGATGAGCAAAAGGTACCAGAATAAGAAATGTCGGTTAGGAGACAAAAGGGACATTACTAAGAGAAAAGGTAGGATCCAGAGAAGCTAGTTTATTTACAACTAAATGAGACATTAATGAATGGAATACGAAAGGAGAGGTCTAAAATCCAAATGTTTCTATTCACTACAATGAGTTATTCAACCAGATGAAGGACGAGTAATAACACTTGAGAGGGAGGCGTGTTAGAGATATCAAACAAGCTAAACACGCCATGCAATGTTAAAGAGACATGGAAGAGTGGCATAGATGCAAGTGGATGTTAGGGTGAAACTAAAACTACATAAAGAAACAGAATAAATCTTATAATAGAATTTGAGAACAACGGCACATAATCGATTTTGACATTCGATTGTAGATTCCTAGGCTTTCCACAATATGTGCAGAAAAGCCTAAGATGGATGGGACAACAATGAGCACTAAGAAAATCTCCTGAGGTGCTACAAGAGGTAGTGTTGCATGAATACCAACACGAGTGTTGGTGTCAATTAGGGTCACAAGTGCCTAATACATCGGCCTAAAAAGCCAGTATGGCTAGACACATCTGTACAATTTTTTTATGGATAAAATGTATTTTTTTATAGTACATAATATACTTTTCCCTTTATATCACCAAGTATATAGATGACAAGGCCGTAGATCTCATAGCAGCAATGTTCGAAAAGGTGTAGGCGGCCGCCTAAGCGGTTTGGGTTCTGGGCAGCCTAGGCGGGCGCCCAAACCTAAAGGCGGCATGTGTTGTCTATTTTTTTAAAGTTGGATCTCCCACACCTCCACCCATTTTATTGTATATATTAAATAATAATAATAACTATGAATTAATACTATTTTTGGTTTACCAATAAATTCATAATTATTATCACATGCAAAAATATCTTTGATAAATTAATAATTATGAATTAATACAATTTTATGGTGTAAGCAAAAATCATTTTCAATAAATTAATAATTACAGATTAATGCTATTTTTTGGTTTACCAATAAATTAATAATTATTATTACAGGCAAAACGACAAGTTAAAACGTGTAATCCTTCTATATGTCAATTAAAACTGAGTTAATAATATCTTTTGGTTTACTAATAAATTAATATTTACAAATTAATACTATTTTTTAGTTTATCAATAATTTAATAATTACTATGACATGCAAAAAAAAAAATTTGATAAATTAATAACTACAAATTAATACTAATTTTTTGGTTTACCAATAAATTAATAATTACTATCACATGCAAAAGTATTTTCAATAAATTAATAATTACAAATTAATACTTTTTTTGGTTTACTAATAAATTAATGATTACTGTTATATGCAAAATGACAAGTGGCATAAAAGGCCCTTCCATAAATTAATTAAACCTTAATTAATTCTATTTTTTGGTTTATCAATAAATTAATAATTACAAATTAATACTAATTTTGGCACAGGTCAAGGTGGCGCATAGCAAAAGCCGCCTAGGACAGGCCATCTAGTCCAAAAACTACGCATTTTTCAAAAAATGCTGCCTAGGCAGCTGGGTGGCCAAATTTCCGTTCATTGCATAGCAGTGAGCTTACCTTAAGGCTGTAGGAGTTCAAATATTTTCATTAGCATGTTTTTATAATTAGTCAAGTATTGGGGTTGTGTCATCAATTGTCAATATCTATTGACACACGAGATGTGCCTCTTCAAAACAAACCCGCACCAATGATCTGAACCAGTGGTTTAAAAAACGGATCGGTGGCCCAGATCGGGCACCCCAAAAACCCATCCGGATAGGTGGATCGACGATCAGGATCAGGAATCGGCCGAATCGATCAAATTAAGCTGTAAACAAAATATAAAAAATTTATTATAAATTATTATAAATGTTGTTTTTTAGGAATCCAATAAGAAATTGGGGTACTATATTATTAATTTTCATTTTTTTCATCAATATGTGAATATTGAAATATTTTTTCTCTGTATGAACTTATTTTAACTATTAAATTACATCACACAAAATAAAAATCATAGAACTATCATGGATGAAGTATATAATCATACATCGACTACAATAAAGAATGATTTTTTTATAAGAACATTTTAGTTTTTTTGACAAAAACCTTTTATTTTTTTACAAGAAATGTTTGTCGTATTACATTTTTTTTTGTTTTTAGCAAGAACCTTTTTTTTGACAAAAAATACTTGTTGTATTAATTTTTTTTATAAGAACTTTTTTTTTTGACAATAACTTTTTATTACTTCTTATTTTTTTGACAAAAAACTTTTATTTTTTTGACAAAGAAAAGAAATTTGGCAAGAAAAATAATTGATAAGAACCTTTCATTTTTTTTTATAAGAAAATTTTTATTTTATTGATAAGAAAAAAATTTGACAAAAAGCAAAATTTATAAAAAAAAACCTTTCATTTTTTTGAAAACAAAAAAATTTGACAAAAAGCAAAATTGATAAAAAAAACCTTTCATTTTTTTCTTATGACAAAAATACTTGTTGTATTATTATTTTTTGATAAGATTTTTTTTTTTTTGACAATTACTTTTTATTTTTTTGACAAAATTTTTTTTTTTGACTAAAAAAAGAAATTTGATAAGAAAAATAATTGATAAGAACCTTTCATTTTCTTTTTATAAGAAAATTTTTATTTTATTGATAAGAAAAAAATTTGACAAAATGCGAAATTGATAAAAAAAATCTTTCATTTTTTTTATAATAAAAAAATTTGACAAAAAGCAATATTGATAAAAAAACCTTTCATTTTTTTTATAAGAAAAAAATTTGACCTCAAAAAAATAAAATTGACAAGAAAAATAGTTGATAAAAAAACCCTCTTTCGTCCCAAGGAGAATGGAACCCACGCCGCAGAAAGAAAGTTATAACCAGTAAGCCACATGCTACTTAGTAGTATTAAAAGCGCAAACAAAATATATAATATATTAATGTTTCAAGTTAATACCTTCACATTATCCCACATTGAAGAGGTAGAAGGAAGTTGTAGTGAATAAATACCTTTTTGTAGTTAACGAAGATAACGCATGCAAAGTGAGGAGAGTCACGTGAAGAGGTGTGCGGACCTTAAGGTACATGTACTTTTTAAAATTTACAAAAATGGCCATTAAAAAAATTTACAAAAATGCCCATTGAAGAATCGGCAGGCCATGACGTCATGAATCAAAGAATCGGGAGGCCATGACGTCATGAATAGAAGAATCGGGAGAATCATGACGTCACATGGCTATTTACGGCATGGAATCGCCGGTTCTTCTCTAGAACCGGACGATTTCCGGTATTTCACTGGAACCGGATCGGGTCTGCCGGTTCCCAAGTCGAGTCCGATTCGACTCGCTGACTTTTGAATCACTGATCTGAACAATAAGCGGAGGTGACTGATGAAGGAGTGGAAAGATGAAATTTGGCAGCGACCTATAAAGAACATTGACTAATCAGATTTCACCCCAAACCGTGTCAAAAATCATGAGGAAGACAGATACACAAATCCATATGGTTATCTTCTTCTACAGATCTCAAGAGAGCCAAGACTTTCAAGTATCATTTAAGAAATGTTGCTGTAAATACCATCAAAATATTACGCAGTCCATCTTCGAATATTCATACAGATAATAAAGCAAAGTTTAGTACATATTCCCATCAAAATTAGAAGAAAAAAAACTAACCAAGTTGATCAAATCATAGATGGACAAAGTCATACATACCTCTACCATACTCGAGGTAATACTCTTTGGAATAGGCATTGTGGTGTCACCAATCCCGAGGTTTATCAACTTCGTATCAGGGAACTTCTGAAGGTGTGCAGATTGCCTTCGGCTAATCTAATTAACATTCCATCAAATATTAGAGGCATCTCGCTTCAGCAATTCAAAATCACAACTAGGCTTAGAGTTTGCAAAAAAATAAGGACCAATCTCCATGAAGTGATTGGCAACTGAAAAAGTAAATTAAAATAATACTAACATTTGTCAGGAAATAGTCATCTTTCAGCTTTTCCATATTTACATTACGACGAACCATTGTCTTATAAGCTGCAAAGCAAAGGCCAATTGCTAATCATGTGAGTTTGCACCAATGACAGACACAAGTAATCTAAACCACACAAGGAAAAGTACTCCAAAAACTGCTCATTCATAGAGTGCTTTATAATGCTAAGGTACCTAAACAACAATAATACATATCAAAATGGTGGAATGAGAGAAAAAGGAGGGGAACAGCAGAGAATATAGAGACATAAAGCACAACTACCAGATTCGTTATTAGGTTCTGCAATGCAGTTGAACACCCTTCCTCTCCCTGGAGCAGCCAAGAAATTTGAGGTGCTGAAATGATTGTAAGCAAGGTATCAATAGGTTGAAATGATTGAATACAGTGATCCTTCATCTTAATTAAGTTACTAGCACAAGCATGAACAGAATTACAAACTTTGGACGAAAGAAACTTATCAAATAATGTGATGAACAATGGAAGGCATATATATGAAAACAAAAATAAATAAATAAAGGAAACATGTTAAAGGAATTTGAGTAATGAAGTTCTATCATTACACATTAAGGCTCCATATGGACATATTATATCAAAGCAATAGTTCCCCTTATCTTTACAGGCTATCCTCAAAACTGTAGGTCACACAGTCATAATCATATAAAAGAAGCTTCTTCTTTTTTTTCTTTTTGGGTCAATCTTACAGGTCTTTCAGCAGCATTTAGGGAAAAAAAAAAAAAAAAAAGTTGGTTTAAAGACAAATAGGTTCCGCTGTGAGCAGACCAGGCACGGACCTATAACTCTTAAATGGGTGAGAGAAACAGCATTATTTATACACATTCCGGTCATATTCAGACCAAACAATGGTGCTGAAAAGTAAAAGCCACATTGTTTGAATGGCATAATAATGGAATTTGAGAATTCATTGGGCATTTATTCATCTAAACATTTGGGATGTTTGCCTATAAATAGAAAGCCTAAAGGAAAAGAGATCAAACAACCTTAAAAAGGATCAAAATCAAATAACCCTATTATGGATCCAAAAGGATACACCAAAAAGTAATTGAAGACTCAAAGGAATTAACTTTTTCAAAATTTAAAATATATTGGCCATGAAAACTACAGGATATTGCATTGGACTAGAACATTGCAGATGTGCTCATAACACTAAAATTCAAAGTTACTCGAAAAATAGACATGGATCACAATCCAAAATACGTTTAGATTCAAATTCCATTCCATCTCAGCCAGGTACCTAGATTGAGTGGCATTGTGTAGAGAGACAACAGGGCAGGACATGCCAATGTATTTTGATACAATCATCAGAGGCATCTTGGACTGAAATATCTCCTCACTAAATCAAGAACCCAATTGAACACAACTAATTCAGCTAACTATGATACCAAGGAAACCTTCTTAAGTAGATGCAAGAGACACCACCCTTTCGTAAGCCCCGTGACAGATTAGTAACATGCCATTACGCAAGCGTGAAAGGGACAAAACACAGGTGGACGGCTTGGATTCCTTCTAAAGAACAGGCATTAGTCTAAAGAAATCTCATAATTTCGACGAAACTCAAAGCGGGGCCACAGCTTGGTTTTCGGCAGGTAAATGGAGCAAACCGAGAAGAAATTAAGGGACGATTCAAAACATGTGGCTGCTTTAGCAATTTCAAGGCAAAAACAAAATTGAATGCAATTTCTGAAGAGGAGCATTCACACTTTGAACATGAATACCAAATCCTAGATATATAAATATGTACAAATAATAATAATTTAGTAAATTTCCAACTAATTTCCATATTCTACAACCAAATCCATAGAATTCAAGGTAACTATTCAAATTTTCCATGAAGCATAATAGTTAACTAAGGAAAATGCCATGCAACTGTCTATCTAGCCACTTTGAACACAAACCCAATTTATTGAATTTCAGAAATATTAAGGCTTATGTGAATCTTATGTGTTTTTTCATTTAACCTGCTCCTGATTCACATTTTTCTCATTCTATTTTAAATCTATCCAGTAGCAAGCCACTTAGCTAAGGCCCAAAAACCAAGAACAAAAATGACATATCTGGAGTGATTATAAAGAGTCCATAGTCCAGCACACTACCTAAATTCGCTTATATATCTAGCACAACTAGTAAATGCTTGATAAACAAAGAACAACCGACAGTTAAATTTACACTATAGGAAATCATATAGAAAGGAGCGTTACCCATTCCTCAATAAATGTATCCTTTGTTTAATAAATTATGAATATGAAATCAACTTGGTAATGACCTTTTTTTTTTTTTGAGTAATTCAGTGGGGAAGACAGGCCCCTAATTGGCAATGCCCATGGCTATGTAATGTGATTATATGGTTCAGGAAATTACATCAAAACTATCCATATCCTCCAATGGTCAAATAATTATAGATAAATATGCGGATTTGGGAAAACAAATACACCAACTCACCCCACTCATCATAAAAGTAGCTATTGTTCTGAAAATGAAAGGTTCATGTTACCATTATATATGAGCCATGGAAAATTGAGATTAGATTGCATCTCTGGTAAATTGCGAGCCAGTATCCTCGCACGTTCCAGGAAATCCAGTGCACCAACCATGCGTCACTAAAATCTAAATCATCAAAACAAGAGGAGCCCACATTGCACGTGTTAACAAGAATTAAAGTAGAAACAAATGAAATAAATTCTTCTCTCCCGAAGACTTCAATGCTAAAAGTTCAAAACCCTCTCTCTCTCTCTCTCTCTCTCTCTCTCTCTCTCTCTCTCTCTCTCTCGGCAGGAGCTAGTTATAAGAGAAATAGACCGCGAATAGAGAGAGAGTACTTGCCATTGAAAAAATAGGGTTTCAGAAAAAGTTAGCCGAGAATCCAGAGAGAGAAAGTGGACTCGACTCTTGCTCATTTGTGAAAGAGACTTAGAAGAAGCTGCAGAACCCAAATTGAACTAGAATTACAGTAAACCACTGACGCCAGTGTTTGAAAGAGACTCAGGAGACAAAACCCTAGCTTGTGTCGGGCTCCAACGTTGACAATGGTGCTTGAACTCTACGCAATTCAGAATAAAAGTTTCTCTGCAATCAAACGTCGTTTCAGGGCTCTCTCTCTCTCCCTCTTTCTCTCTCTAGGATTTGGCATCTCCCTCTCTCTCTAGGATTTGGTAGTTCTTCCTCTTCTGACTTTCCATTTCTGGGACTTCCTTTCTCTCTCTGGGATTCGGTGGGCTCCCTTTCTCTCTCTAGGATTTGGTGAGCTCTCTTTCTCTCTCTACAACTTCGAACCTCTCTCTCTCATTCTTTCTGCGCTTTTTCCTGCCGTCGAAAGCGCGCGTGGTATTGAGAATTCAAAATTAAGACTGATTTTCTTTGGCCCGTGTTAAAGGAGAAAAATAGTTGATTCAATTTTGCGCGAACTTTCGGTGGATTTCGCCAAGTTTCGGAACAGGCGTTGACATTCGATCCGGCTGCGCTAATAAAACATGACGAATGTCCGGAATCGGGATCGCTCGGTCCAAAATCCTAAATGGACTTTAGGGGCACGTTTTTTTTGACTTTTTGAGTCAATATCTTTTGGAAATATTTTCCAGTGAAAAATGTTTTTTATATTTTTGTTGGGCAATTATTATACTTTAATTTTCGTCTAATTGGAAAAAAAACTCTTAACTTTCATAATCCTCATCCAAATTTTTTTTTTTCAAATTTTTACCAAAATAGCCTTTACGGTAATCGTATTACCGTAATGACTACTACATTAAGGTACTTTAAGTACCGTAATGACGAGACTAAACATTACGATATTTTAAGTACTGTAGTCACATTAAACACTACAGTATTTTAAGTACTGTAATGATCAGACTAAGTGTTACGGTACTTTAAATATCATAATGCTCAAATTTCTTATAGTTTTCGAATAGTATTTCAGGATTTACGACCTTTTAAGTACTGTAATGACGAGACAAAGCATTACGGTACTTTAAATACCATAATGCTCAAATTTTTAGGCATTTCGATATTCTAAAGACCATAAGCATATTGTAATGCTCAAAATTCAAATTGGTTGAAATTCGACAAAGTACTCTTGAAACTTGCTAAAAAAAAAAAAAACAAGGAAATATTTATTACCTCAAATGAGAAGTTGATGAGGTGTGGCAAATGATGGAGAAATAGACGCAGTGAGCATTACAGTATTTAAAGTACCATAATGCTTAATTTGATCATTACAGTATTTAAAGTATTGTAATATGGTAATCATTCCGGTAATACAACTACCGTGTAAGTTATTTTGATAAAAAAAATACCAAAATTGAGGAAAAAAAGTGTGGACGAAGTTTATTAAAGTTGATAGTTTTTTTCCAATTAGGTAAAATTTGAGGTATATTTATGATAATTTTCCTACTTTGTTTGGTGCGCAAGGTATATGATAAAGGGATTGTTTATATGTAAATAAAATGGATTGTCTATAAGAGAAAAGCACATTAAAAGTGAAAGTAAATTGAGAATATTGATTTAACTAAATTTTCATAAAAAAATTTCTCTTTGTATGTTCCATTAAAAAAAGCATAAAGTTTATATATAGTCGAGGTTCTAAACAATCAAATATAGAGACCACCTCAAAAATTTCACTAGAAGAGGTTGTTTTGATGCTCAAATATTCTCTAATTGATCATTTCGACATCAAGAGTTGCATGGACATGAGGAAAAAAAAATGGATTTCAAGTTTTGGAAATAGTGCATCTTGTAACGTATTTTTTGACCGTCGATTTTCAAGTTTTCATAGATTTGCTCAATCTTCACTATTTTTTAAGCTTTAAATTTTATAATTACAGATAAGAATATATTTCAAGGCTTTCACAAAGATTTCATGTATTGAAACTACGTTTCTCGATACTATTTGAAGATGCGCTTTGCTTTGATTGTTTAGAGCCTTGGCTCTATACAAACCGCACCTTTTATCTTTTGTACATGGATGTCACAATCAATCTCATTCATTAAATGTCAAATTAGAAGGCTTGGGGTGAGTCACGCATCAATTTTGAAATTTAAGGGACATCAATTATTGTGACCTCATGTACAAAAGATAAATGGTATCTTTGTAGACAATCCCGTAAATAAATCCCATGGTAAAAGATTTTTAAAAAGTTACATAAGGTTAAGGCCCTAAAAAATCAAATTAAGGCACGCCCCATAAATTCACGGGAAGAAGTTGTTTTGATGCCAAAAAAACCTCAAATCTGATCATCTTGACTTTGAGATATATTGACATAAAAAAAATGGACTTTAAGACTTAGAAACAGTGCATCTTGTAATGTATTATCTAGACCGTTGATTTTTAAGATTTTCAAGTGTTTATAAATCCGCTTGATGTACAATTTTTTTAAAGCTTAAAATTTTTACAATTAGAGATGAAAATAATTTTTTAAGCATTATAAATATTTTCGGTTTTCAAACGATATTTTTTTTTTATTAACTTCGATTTACGGAAACCCTAAATTTCCAAAGTTTTTAATGTTGGAGTATGTAATAGGGTTTATATCAATGGGTTTTAGCTGCACCATTAAGAGCAACTTTAACATATAATTTATTGGTTGGAATCTTACTTTAGAAACTACCACAAAAGTTATGTCTTTTTTTTTATCATTTTTGGAAACTTCCATCTTTTTATGACGAATTGATGTAATTTTATGTTGGATATGGAGATGTGACCCATGACACAGTCACGTTGAGATGAAAGCTCCCTTTTGCAAATAATCTTATGATTTTGGCTCTTTCAAAGAGGTTTCCTCATAAAAAATGAAATTGCGATGCTCATCGATAGCAAAAAATATTCACTAGAAGTGAAATTGTGCCAATTCTTGCTGGATTTTGAAACAAGCATATGCCATAGCTTTTGAATCCTAGGATAATATTTTTGAATCCTTGAAAGCCAAGAATAAGACTTAAGTAATGATTTAGCTCTTAAGTGTTATCAGGATTGGACCACCAAACCGGTGAGGGAGTCCAACTACTGGTTAAACCAGATGGACAATATTTTAGAAAAAATAGAAAAAAAAAATTATAGCTTAAAAAAATATAATGTATTAACAAAAAAAAAGTTTATATTAAGGGTGAGGCCCTAAACAATTAAATTTAGGTGCATCTAAAAAATTCACTATAAGCGGTTGTTTTGATTTTTTATGCTTAAAAATCATCAAGTCGATCATCTTGACCTCAAAGATGCATGGATATTAATAAAAAAAAGATTTCAAGTGTTGGAAATAGTGTATTTTTTTAATGTATTTTATAGACAGTCAACTTTCAAGATTTTCAAGAGTTCATCGATATGCTCGAGCTATACTATTTTTTAAGCTGTCAATTTTATAATTAGAGATGAAAATAAAATTTCAAGTTGTCACAAAGATTTTTAGTATTGAAACAACATCGTTTGACACTATTTGAAGGTGCGCCTTATTTTGATTAATTAGGACCTCATCCTTATATAAACTACACCTATTAAAAAAAAATCCCAACTCCATTTAGTTGATCAAACCAGTCAAAACTGGCTGGTATGACTAGCCAAAATTGATCAAACATATATTTTGACTGTTTTTATCTTAGATCACAATAGGCAACGCACATATTGGCAATTTGACTAGTCAGACAACCGGGTAGCTCTAGTCTTGATAACTATGGTTGGGTGTTCTAAGGTTAGCAACACGAGAGGTTAGACGTAGCTCTTTTTTTATTTTTTTTTAGTAAACATGATGATTTCATTAAGATAATGAAGGGTTACAGAAATAAGAGAAAAAAAAAAAGGTAACAAAAAACACCAAGGTGCTAGAGCTACCGCTAACTGGAAGTCAATGGGCAGTAGCCCTCTTAGCTAGCAAATCAGCATCAGAGCGACAGTCATGGTGCACATGAAGGAATTTATCCATCACAACACTAAGCCTCCAAGGTATGAGAATTGGATTGAGGCACCACCTAATAATGTTTGTGGAATCCCCTTCAATATCAATTTTGCGGTGCGTCTGATCAAGTCCAAACACACCCATCTTCAAGGCCCAGAGCTCAGCTTCATTAATCTTGCACGAGTGAGCCTACCATAATAGGACCAGATCATGTGACCATTATGATCCCAAAGCAGGCCCCAAAACCAGAGGTTAGCATTGGCTCATGCCTAGGTTCGATCTCTCGTGGCCCTTGGGCCCAAATTATGTGACTTATACCTAGTTTTCCACCATTGTCAGCCCTAATGAAATATCTCTTAGCAGCAGCGAGAATGGTCAACTCCCTGATAATTATAAGAACAACATGAAATGGTCCAATGTATGCGCATTTTGTAATTAGCTCAGAGCTCAAACTTTTGAAATAAGAGCACAAGGTACCAAAACACACCTAAAACTCAAACTTTTCCAAAAATGAAATAAGAACACAAGGTACCAGAACACACAAAACTCAAACTTTTCAAAAAATGATAAGAGTCAACATTTCAACAAATAAATCTAAGGTACAAGATGCCCCTGCTGTCTTCAAGGTATCAAATACTATTGACTTGGATTTCATGAGATGCAATTAAATCATGGAAAAGTATAGAAAAAGCCCAATTACTTTTATTATAAAGAGGTCACAATCACTTTTGTCATCAAATTTCAAGTCGAGTGGTTGTGGGCTGGTTATTGCCCTGATCCAAAGTTCTAATTTTTTTTTTTCTCAAACTTCATGATACACTCCAAACCATCCAATTTGACATCTAATAGCTAAAAATAGTTATGACTTCCTAGTTTGAAACGTAAATGGTCCAATCATCACAATGAGTATACTTTTAGGATGCTCGTATTAACTTTTAGAGAACATTGCCACTGAATAGATTTGCCATCCATGCGGGTTAAGGTTTGAGTCGATTCGGACTCGAAAGGATCCAATTTCATGGAAAATTTTCATAGAAAATGTAGTTTCCCAATTAAGACAATTCGGTAAGTAGTCGAGGCCAATGGGTTTGTCAAATTAAAGTTTCCTTGTGCATAATCAATTTCAAACTGAACCACTATCAGAGAAAGAGAAGAAGGTTTTAAAGAGAGGGATAGGTTGGAGAGAGAGAGAGAGAGTTTTCTCTTAGGAAGAGGGGAAGATTTATTGAGTTTCAAATTTTCAGCCAGTTTCATTTGAGATCAAAATGGTAGGCAAACTACCTAATTAATTTTAATGTAGTTTGTGAAAATTTAGCACATGATCTCCCATTCAATTAGAAAAGAGTGTAGATTCAATTTTTTTTTCAACCATACACTATCTATATTTACAACTGTTTACGAGACTCCAGACCTAAAGGTTGATGGGCTAATATTTAGCCCTTTTATGGGAAAAGTTTTCATTAGGTGCCAAGTTTATACAGTAGAAATAAGGTGCACGTCAAAGATTTATCCAACATCTAAAACCCTGCAATTGATAGTCTTATTAGGTGCCAAGTTTATACGGTAGAAATAAGGTGCACGTCAAAGATTTATCCAACATCTAAAACCCTACAATTGATAGTCTCGGTTACGAGTTGTATGGATAAAAAAAAAGGATTTCAAGTCTTAAACATAATGCATCTTATAAGACATTATCTAAATGTTGTGGTTTCTATAAGGTTGTAACCTTAAACAATCCTACTAAGGCGCACCTCCAAATTTTATAATAACATGTAATTTTGGTTAAAAAATCTGTAGGATTATCTCAAAATCTATTTTTATATCTAATTATAAAATTTTAAACTCCAAAAATAGTTAAAATCAAGTAGATCTATAAACATATGAAATATTGAAAATTGACGGTCCAGATAATGTATTGCAAGATGCACTATTTATGGGACTCAAAATATTTATTTATTTATTTATATTCATACATTTTAATGTTGAGATGATCAATTAGAAGTTTTTTCAACATTAAAACAACTTTTTCCAATGGATTTTTGAGGTGTATTTATAATTCTACATTTTAAAGTTACAACTTTATATAAACTTTCTCCATATCTAAATAACAAATTTTTAAAATTTTCAAAGAGTTTATAGATGCACTCAATTTACACTGCTTTTGGAGTTTTATATTTCATAGGGGTGAAAACGGACATGATGCATGTAATGCAATTTAATACTATATAAAGATATGATTTTCATGAGACCTAAGACTCGTATATAGATATCCATCTCCTATTCACGATCCATTTTTTGATGGATTTTGGACTTAATTTTTTAGGTGTTTATAATCTCTAACATGAAGATCATAAATGTGACAAAAAAAATTAAAATTAAAAATAATAGTTTTTTGATATAAAATGTTAAATCGTTGATTTCACCATATTTTTGGAGATACCACAATTACACACCTGATGCCTAGTGGGCTATAAATGTAGTTTATTTGTCATCCCCTGACGCATAAGCTACTTTGTTGTACTATAATTATCAATATTTGATTATGTTTGCCAAAATTGCCAATACAAATTTACAAAATTTTGAAAATCTATAAACTACCAAAATTGTTTTTGCTCACCATTTCTTGCAATGGCGTCGAAGCATGATCTTCAAAGATGCAGAAAAACTCAACATCTTCATTGCCAATCAAGATCTTTCATCTCGTCCAACAATAAAGATAGGTGCCATGGCACTCCGTGCTCCCATTACACCACTTAATAACGGTGCCATGGCACTCTGTGCTCCCATTACACCACTTAATAACATTGATAGAGTCACCCTCAACCACGAGACGGCCTTCAAACTCTAATAGTTGCTTGAGGCCTTGTAGAGAAGATCTAGCCTCAGCCTCATTCCCTGCACATTCGTAACATACACTCAGAGTATATGAATATCATCGCCGCCATGATAAATTGAGGGGTGGCAACGGGTGTTGGACTCAGACCCGATTGATTGGACGTTACCAAAAAATAAAATATTTAAATAATTTAAATGTGACGTTGAATATATACATATATTATTTAAACATTATAACTAAAAATATATAGTTATATTTATTTAAATATTATACATTAAATATTATTTATATAATGACACTATCCGGACCTATACCCAAATCCATATTGGGTCTGGACTCGAGCCCGGTCCATTGCCACCCCTAGATAAGTTCCCTACCTTGAGATGTTATTTGCCACTTTCTCCACTCATCACTACAACTGTTTCAAGTTCTAGATGGTTTTTTCCATGAGGAAAGCCCATTGTAAAGGTGGAACTAGCATATTTCCCCAAAATTATAAAAGAAATGCATTGCAGTGCGAAGAGTATAATTCTCTACTACGTTTTCTGTGCAACCAAATGCGATCTTATTACTCTTTTTCTTCGCAATGCTCGGAAGTTAGCAAGTTTCCCTTTGAAACACAATTTTTTCAAAAAAATCTCAAATTTTTTAAAATCGGTTAAGAACTCCAAGTTTTTCAAAAGATCTTCAAAAAATTAATTTTTTTTAACGGAACCGATATAAATCCGTATCTTATACTTTATCAGAAAAAAACTTTTCAAAAAAACTTCCTCCCTATATCTTTATTCTTCATTTATTTAATATATTTGAATTTTTGTTTAAGAGAAAAACACATTAAAAGTGAAAGTAAATAAAGAATCTTGATTTAACTAAATTTTCATAAAAAAATTATCTTATATATTCCCCTAAAAAAAGGTGTAATATATTATTCAAAAGATAGTCTATCAAAATAATTATATATCTTAAAATAATAGTTAGATGAAGAGTACCTTAATGAAAAATATTTTTATCCTCTAAACACAAAGCATCATTATAAAGAGTAATAGAAGGATTTAATGAAAACTACAAATTTAGGCAATGAGCTTTGAATATTTAGATTTATTTAAACACTTTGTTGCCTTTTATTTTTTTTTGCGTACAAAAGTTTGATTGATTTCACCTTTTGTTTTTTTTCTAATTTACTAGTGCATATAGCATAACATTGTGGATAAACAACTATTTTACATTTTTGGTTTTTTGTGTTTAGTTAATTGCAATCATATGCTAAAGGTTATTTTCGTTTTTATCTTTCTTCCAACAATAATCATATACCTTGCATTCCGTTCTTGTTGTTTTCTAAGGTAGTTCTTGTGTTTGGTATTGTTTTTGGGAAAAACATCCTCGTACTTTTTATTTTTGGTTTTATCGACATAAAAATTCAAAATATATCTCCTAACCCTTTGACTAAATTTACCCACTTTTAATTATTTTTTCAGCCCTAACAAATATAAAAAATACATGCTCATTCTAAACCCTTCATCTCTCTACGTGATATATTCCCCTTAAATTTCTTTCTAATATTCACTCTCTTTGTTCTTTAATAGGGGAGAGAGAAAGTGAGAGACAAGGGGAGAGAGAGTGGGAAACTAGGTAGAGAGAGATTTAAGAGAAAATCACCTAAAGAAAGAAAAAAGATCGTATTTAGAATGGATATGTCTTTCTTATATTTGTTTGAGATAAAAAAATATATTTAAAAGAAATAAAGTTAGTTTAGGAAGTTAAAATATATAAAACTTAGAATTTTTATGAAACCTTGAATCTATTGATATATAAAACTTAAAAATAGAGGTTATAGAGATATTTTCTTTTGTTTTTGTTGTTATTGATTGTATGCTCTCAATAAATCTATCATATGTTTTGTGTCGTGACAATATAGTAAGCATAATGTTTGTATTTATTGAAAATTTAGAAAAAAAACTTATCAAAGTATGACTGTTATAACACTAAGTTATAAAAACTAAGTAACAACATAAAATTTATAGTTTAATTATTTTAATGTATCCATGCAATAACCGGAACTTATAATCTTAAATTTTGTTAATGTTATATACCTTATTTTTTCACTCTACTTTTTTTAGCCAAATCCGAAATATTCCCTTGACTAATTTTCGGGGCTCTGTATTTTTTACCCGAATTTTCGCCTCTTTTTAAAGCGAAACTTTTTTATTGACCTGAGGAAAATATGGGGAGCATTTCAGTCCTTGAGTGCATTTTGCAAGGCTAGGGTTTTCTGCAACTTCCATCAAATTTACTCAAAATGGGTCCTCCAGAGGATCTTCCACTCATCGAGGTGAACTTCATCTATAAACTGTAATATGCAATGTGTCTCTCTCTGCTTCTTCCCTTATTCTTTGAACTTTAACATGCCCTTTCTCTCTCTCTTACTATATGAACTTAAAATATGTAATCTCTCTCCTGCATATGTGATTAAGTTGTCGGCAATTCGATTTTTTAAACCTCATTCCATTTAAGAATTGCACAACCAGCAAAAATAAGCATTTTTTTTTTGGGTGTTTTTGACTCCATATGCAATAGATGGCATACACATGTTTGGTCTATAGTAATTGGCTAGCTTGTTGTATCAAAGCTTGAAAGTTTTGACCTCTGTTATTGGCAACATAGTTATTAGGGCACATATTTTGTGAGTTTTTGAGCAGTGGGAAGTGCATTTAGCTGTTAGCCTCTGTTACACAAGGGGATTCTGTCAATTCAGTTTATACAACTAGGCCTGCAAGAATTTGTCATGAGAAATTGTGAATACGTCCTTTTAGTAACACGAAGTGTTAGAATATGTGGTTTAATAATTGTCCATTATCGGGATTGGTTTGTGTGGTGAGATTGGCAGTCATTAAAGAGATTCTACAACCGCTTGTATTTGGGCATGGGATAATTTTATTTGGTATTGGGTGAATCTGTTCTATTTGGTTGCTTAATGTTTATAGGAAACCCTATAGACAACCACTGGTACACCAATTTAATCATGGTTCAGTGGTAAGAAAACAGCTTCAACTTTTAATTAATTGAGTTGTGCCGTAGGCACATCTTTAAAGCCTTGATAAGGGAAAACCATGAAAATTATGGGTAATATTCATGTCCAGGTTCTAGATAGAGTTTCCTACTTGGTCTACAATTTTGTTTGGTTTCTCAGAGATTGAGGTGACATGGAATTTTTAAGTTTAAGTTTACTTGCTAGTAATGAACGAACAAGTAGTTCTCTTAAGTTTCAAATTGACCTGTGTTCTGTAGAGCTCTAATGTCATGTCTCAACCATGGGTCATCTTTAGCTTGAACCTATTGTGGGTCATAATTGTAAAAGAAATGACATAGGTGAATCCACAAAAATGTTGTTATGGGTTCAGTGTAACTCCATGCCTATACTCTTGACTATTGTTTGGTTCTTCATAGGTTGACAGAGAAGGTTAAAGCTATGAATATAGGAAACAAAACATATCATTCATATTATGCATTAAATTGGGACCCAATTTCCAGAGAAGAAGTACTGCAAGGTCACCAAATTTGACAGAGTAGTGGACACACTAACTGATTTGATGAGGGAGGTCTTGAAGTTGTCAATTGTTAGAACTCTAACCCATTTCACCATGGACACCAGTCTGGTATCTATCTAGATCCTAGATTAGTAGATAGAGCAATCCTAGTTGTTGTGATGTTCAAATGACATGGATCTTCTTTCACTGGTGATTGGGCTTAATTGTGGAAAATTGAGAACTCATTCTTGAACAATCTGTTGTTTAGTGGATTTTGTGGCCGTGTAGAGTGGGGGAGGACCTAGACTGGTCTACTTGGTTTTTTGCAAACTAGAAAGCGCCCATTTATAATGATGAATGGTATTTGATGTTAGCTCAATTGATAATGGCAACTTGTCACATTGTGGTGTATTTTTATTGATAAGATGCATTGATTAATACTCTATTATTGAACATTATGAGTGGCTTTACATCTTCTAGACTTGCAAAACAAACTCTTATACCATTTAACACTATCAACAATCGATAAACCAAAACCTTTGATGTGTGGCATGAGGCCCTACTTCTGTGAAATCCATGCAGGTTTAAATGCAGCAGCAATCAGGAATGTGATATTAGAGTTATATTACCCCTCACGTGCAGCCTGCTACAGTTTTGGTATTGAGAAAGTATACTGTTATAGTATAGACAAACAGTCTGGGGAAAACATGGGGCATCGCCATCCAATTAGATGATGGACAGCGATGTAGAGAGTGGAACCCACTGTTGGGGCCATCTCCTGTTCTGGTAGGTCCAGTTCTCTCTCCACCACCATCTATTGATTGATTGGAGAGTGATGACCCAATGGACTATGGTTTTCTGTTGTCCAATGGATTCTATTTATTTGGAATTTCTAAATGAGAACTGGTTACATATCATGTTATAAAATTGGAAGTTTCTCCTTAATTCACAACCTCCCTCTTATGTATTTCTTTACTTTATTTCCTGTCAATGACAACCTTTATCTTACTGACTTTTTACCAAAAAACTAATGACTATATTGATGCCTTGATCCACATCTCTAGTGACTGCAATTATTATTATTATTTTTCCAGGAGTCACTCTACCATGCAGTACAAAGGTGAAATCTATGAAAACAAATGGTTTGCAAGATTCTAAAATCTGCTTTTATGAAGGGAGCATCAAAAGTTGCCATTATTCAGCAGCCTCACCATTGTAGTGCTTCTTTTTGCTTGATTTAGAATTCCCATGATAACTTTGCACTGTCCACTTGATGCTAAAGACATTATCCATATGCACCATGTCTTTTTCTTTGGATGTGACTGAGTGCAACCATGGATTGCTTTCAGGTATCATCTCACCTGTAAGACCCACCTTAGGAGATGGTTTTGGATTTTCTTCTGCTCAGGCTATTGTAGAACCACTCACTAAGCTGACAAGGTTTTTACACAAGGACCCTGTATGTTCCTCTAGCATTGCTTCCACTCCAGACATAGAGAAAAAATATGTTCATCGTGTTTATGATGCCATTGCTCCACATTTTAGCTCCACCCGGTTTGCAAAGTGGCCAAAAGTTGCAGAGTTTTTAAATTCATTAACCCCAAGTTCTGTGGTCTTAGACTCAGGGTGTGGAAATGGGAAATACTTGGGTTTCAATCGTGATTGCCTTTTCATAGGCTGCGATATAAGCGCTCCACTAATCAACATTTGTGCAGAGAGGGGTCATGAGGTTATGGTTGCAGATGCTGTTAATCTTCCTTATAGAAGTGGCTTTTTTGATGCAGCCATTTCTATTGCTGTATTGCACCATCTTAGCACTGAAGAAAGGAGGAAAAGGGCTATTTCTGAACTAATAAAATCTGTTCACAAGGGAGGTCAGGTGCTAATTACAGTTTGGGCTGTAGAACAAGAGGATAAGTCATTGCTTAATAAGTGGACTCCTCTTACTGATAAGTATTCTGAAGGCTGGGTTGGGCCAAACTCTCCAAAGGTTCGTAGTTCCTCAAGTACCATCTTAGAGAGCATTCCAGAAACAGAGGATAATTGTCCTAATGATCTTTATAAAATTAGAGAGACAACAACAGAAACACATTGTAAAGACTCTGAAGAGGAAAGGTTGAAGGAGCAAACGAGCAGGGATGATGGTGTTCCGTTACCATTGGAAGACACCATCATGATTTCTAAAAATAGAAGTACTACTAGTACTAGCCAACAAGAGTATTTTGTACCTTGGCATTTACCTTATCATCGGGCTGAAATTAGTGGCACATCTGCAGCTGCACTTGCAAATGGACTGGCAAAGAAGGACGATAAAAAGGGAGCTGTTGTATACAATCGGTATTATCACGTGTTTGTTGAAGGCGAGCTTGAGAGGTAAACTCTTATCAATATTTTGGATGAGTTCCATAAATCATATGATTCAGTTTCAGCTGGCTGTTTATTGTTTTACCACTTCTCACTAACTGGCTGTGTTTTCCAGATGGCTATATCCTTTCGTGCTCTATGCATTTGATGTAAAACCTGCTTAGCATGTTTTTTTTGATAATGTTAACCATGAATTGATAGTGGGAAAAGAAGAGTACAAAAGACCTTGGCGATCCACAGAAAAGGGTGATCAAGGGGAAATAAAATAAGAGGCCAGAACACGTCCTTTTTTAGGAGGTTACAACAGAGTATAGGTCGGTCCGAAGAACAAAAAAGAACAACCCAAAAAAAGTAAAAACCAAAAATCAGTTGTCCGCCATCATAGCTGCTTATTTGGCGAGCGTATTAGCTTCCTGGTTTCCTTCTCTCCAAGTATGCATCCACACGACGGACATATTCCTGCAAAGGTGATGAATCTTGTCAAACACTTACGCGAGGAACCAGGGAGGGATGAATCTTTGCGCCCAAGAGATGGTGTTCTTGGAGTCACCTTCCACCACTAAGGAGTGTAAGTGGAAGGTTGAATGAGTTTTAGGCCTTCCAAAAGTGCGAGGGCTTCGGCTTCCATAGAGTTGGTATGGCCTATGTGTTTGGAAACAGTGGCCAGTGTAGTACCAAGGTGGTCTCTGAGAATGGCTCCTACACCTGATGGGCCCGGGTTTCTGATGGAACAGCCATTGAAATTCAGTTTGAGCTCTCCTGCATTGGGGGGGCTTCCACCTCGTGGTCCTGGACAGACGCATTCTGTTAACTTGGAGGACATTGCTCCAATTGTGAGTGAAAGCTGATGCTGGAATTCGGTTTGAGCTCTCCTGCATTTGAAGCTGATAATGGATGTTACCTCAGGCGGTAATACCCATTGAACGTTGAAGAGCTTGAGGATTGCCCCCTACAGATTGAAGGGAAAGGGACAATGCAACAAAAGGTGATTGTTTGTTTCCTCAGCTGATAGGCACAAGACAATGATTGGGTCAGAATGCCCCTCTCTGCAATTGATCTACTGTGAAGACTCTCTGGGAGAGAACCAACCACAAAGATCTGAATTTTGGGGGGGGGGCGAAGGAGTCCCAGGCTTGAGCGGCTAAGGCCACAGGTGCCATAGGAACAGTGGGGGGACAGAGAAAGGCTGCGATAGAAAGAAGACACCGATAAGAGGCCAAAGGGTGCGGGTGTCCAGATCATGCGATCAGAACCAGTTGGTAGAAGGAAGCAAGCGTGTAGATATGCCGCTAAGGTCGTGAAGCTCTCAAACTTTGAATCATTAAGAGCTTGAATGCTGGGTTTCACGAGCGACAGGAGCCAGTCGAAAGCATTTCATCTGCAATAGTGGCTCCTTGATCTCAGGTCAGAGAGAAAAGGTCTGGGGACCTATCCCTGAGAGGGGCGTGGCCTAACCAAAGGTCTTGCCAGAAACATAATGTGATTCCCTGATCTCCGGTGTAATATGATTCGTGACTTAAAGGCGTGGAAAATTGAGCAGATCGACCTCCAAATACCTGAGGATCTTTGGTTGGTCCTACAGTTTGGTAACCACGGTGTGCTAGGAAGATGATACTTGTGCTCAAGAATATCTATCCATAGCTGATTCCTCTAGTTCGTCATGCGCCAACACCACTTACCAAAGAGGGCTAAATTTTGGGTTTTGAGGTTTTTGATCCCTAATCCTCCCCTTTGCCTCAATTGGCAAAGTTTGTCCCACGCAAGCAAGTGGAATATGTTGCTGGCCCCGTCACCTGACCAGAAAAACCTTTTCATTAACTGTTCGATCCTGGAGCTAACTGCCATATGCATGCGAAATAAAGACATTTGGTAGGTCGGGATGTTAAGTAAAGTGACCTTGATGAGAGTTACCGTCCCTCCCGGGGAAAGGAAATAACGATTCCATCCTGCTAGTTTGCGATCCACTTTATCTATGATATGAGACCACAATCGCAATTTCGGTTTGCCTAAACAGAGGGGCAGACCTAGGTATTTGGATGGCAAAGCTTCGGCCTCGCAACCCCAACTTTCAGCAAAGGTGGATAGGGTTGTTGAATCGACATTTACGCCCATCATCTTGGTTTTGTCGAAATTGACTTTGAAGCCGGTTGCGTAATCGAAGCACCGGAGAAACAAAAATAGGTTGTGAACCTCTTTTGTGGTAGCATCGCAGAATACGAAAGTATCGTCTGCGTACTGGAGGTGGGATACGGTTGGGGCTCGAATACCCATCGAGAAGCCATGCAATCGTTCAGCCAAATACATTATGGACATGGACGTGCTGAAAACCTCCGCCGTGATGGCAAAAAGGAAGGGGAGAGGGGATCCCCCTGTCTGAGGCCTCTAGTAGATGGGAAGTATCCTTTTGGTGAGCCATTAATGATGATAGAGAAATATGGATGAGAGTAACACGCTCTCATCCATCCTCTCCATCTGGAGCCGAATCCCATCCTGGACTGAGATTCTTCTAGGATATCCGAGTTTACGTGGTCGTAGGCCTTCTCCCAGTCTAGCTTTATGACAATTCTAGGGGCTTTGGTCAAATGTCTTGAATGAATACATTCATGGGCCACTAGGGCCCCATCTAGGATTTGACGATCCTTGATGGAAGCACTTTGGGTAGTTGAAATGACTAAGGGAAGGACTTCTTTAAGGCGTCGGCGAGGACTTTGGCTAGTATTTTGTACGTGGAGTTCACCAAGCTAATGGGATGGAAGTCCTTCAGTTGGGTTACCCCTTCTACTTTGGGAATGACAGTGATGAAGGTGGCATTTATAGTCTTATTAATGATACCCCTTGAGTAGAATTCGTCAAATAGTTTGAGGAAGTCCTCTCTGAAAGATCCCCAAAAAACTTTGAACGGAGCAATAGGGTAGCCATCAGGTCCAAGGGCCTTATTAGAATCTAGGTCAGAGATGGCAGCTAGGATTTCAGGTTCAGAGAAAGGTCTCTCTAACCAATTTTGTTTTGTCTTGGGGTAGAACTAGGAACTCAATGTCCCCCATAGGAGGTCGAGGAGTTGGGGGGGCATAGAAGAGGTTATGGAAATAGCCAAGGATGGCTTGTTCAATATCGGGAGGTTGGTCCAGAAGGTTGCCATCTACAAAAGGTGTGTGATTGAATTGTCTCTGCGCCTGCAATTGGTTGTCTTATGGAAGAATCCAGTGTTGAGGTCCTTTGCCTTAAGCCACTTAATCCTGGATCTCTGATACCAAAAGATTTCCTCTTACTTTAAGATGGCTTGATATTGGAGCTTTAGATAATATCTGAGAGTGGATTCCTAAACCGAGAGGGATCTGGATTCTTCTAGCGAGTCAAGAGTTTGTATGGCTTGTAGAGAGGCAGATTTTTGAGGTCCTAAAAACCGCAGTAGTCTCCTACGTCAGGATTTTAAGTGAGGCTTAAATAATTGCAGTTTTCATTATAGTTTGAAGCCAGCCCAGCCATCTATCAAATTCGATAGAGTGGACCACCATTCAGGAAATAGGTTGAACATCGACTGTTCTTCTAACCAAGCCAGTTCAAATCTGAAGGGTTTGGGTCCAGACTCTACCGGCTTGGAGTCCAGAAGTATGGGACAGTGGTCGGAGGTAGGTTTGGGGAGTGCCAAAGAGTGGGTCCCAGGAAAATTTGAGTCCCAGTCTATAGAGATTAGGAATCAATCAAGCTTTGAGAGGGTGGGGTGAAGAGTGGCTGGACCAGGTGAACTAGGCTCCTTGACATGGGAGGTCAAGCAAGTTGTTGAAGGCGATGAAGTCAGAGAAAGCTAACATAGCCGGGGTGATTCTGGTTGAGGTGTTTCTCTCATGGGACCACCTTGTAACGTTGAAATCGCCCTCTATGCACCAGATGGGATTGGGTAGAGTGGCAACCTGTTTGAGTTCTTCCCACAGAAGAAGGCGGTCATTGTCCGAGTTGGGTTCATAGACCGTAGTAAATTTCCAGGGTAGGCAATCAGGGATCCTAGAAAGCTGGATGGTAACAGATAATTTGGAAGCTTGGTGGGATGATAAGGAGTGTTCTGTGAGGTCCCAAATGACCCATATTCCTCTCGATGCCCCTTCAGCTGGGAATGCGACCCATTGACAGTGTCTGCACCCCAAAACTTGTCTCATCTGAATCAAAGTAGTCTCAGGGGGTTTCGTCTTTGTGAGAGCCAGGATGGTGGGTTTAAGCCTAAAACAATGGTCCCTGACTGCCTGCTTTTTGTGTGGCAATCCAAGCCCTTTGATATTCCAAGAGAGTATCAGCATTGAGGTGAGGAGGTCAGTGGAGAGTTCCTGCGGGACCGCCTAACCAAAAGACTAGTGGGGTGATCTTTAGGCAGGATAGAGGAGAGGGAGAGATTGGATGAAGAAAGTCTATCTGGTCCAGATTGTGGGAAGCCTATCACTCTCAGGATGTCCCGGATTTGTCCTTGGCCCTCGTCGACACCATTGACAAAGTTGGAGTCCACTGAGGGGGGGGAGAGAGGATCTCCCATGGTGTCCACTGAAAGGGACGATCCTGATCCATGGAGGACGGGACAGGGGAAGGTAGTGCCGGGAGTACCGGAAAGTGGAGCCCGTCTTCTTTGGTGGGTCCGAAAATTCCTGCAGATAGACTGAAAAGGTCCTCGGTTGAGGTGGAAGCTGTTTTATCTAAAGAGAGCGGTGGGATTAACAGTTGGTCTGAAATGAGGTTAGGGGAGTAGAAGATGGGGTGGGGGGATTAGCGGAAGTGGGGTTAAGACGAGGAGAAAGAGAGGGCAGAGGCTCTAAGGGTGGGTCTGTTCCAAGGTTGGAAATGGGGGAAAGAGTGGTAGGTTGAGGGTCAGGTTGAGGGCCATGAGGAACAGGTGCCAGAAAGAAATTGTGTTGAAGAGTGTTGGGGTGGGGAAAGGCTAGGTTACTTGGGGGCTTGGGTTGGTAAGGGGAAAAGGTGGTTGAGAAATTAAGCAGAAGTAGATTAGCAAAAGGTTCAAAGAAGGTTGGGGGGGACAGGTATAGGTGATGGACGAATGAGGTTAGGGATAAAGATGGGTATGGGGGGAGGATGAACACATGGGACAGAAATGATGAGGGGGTTGTCACTAAGAGGATCAACAGGGAGCCCCACTAGGACAGGTGGGAGCAGGATGCAGGGTAACAAGTTGGGGTCCATGGATTCAGAGGTGTTTTCCTCCCTCGTTGGGTGCTGAGCTTTCGAGATGAGTAGGTTGTTCTTATACAATTCGCCTGGTTGAACTGGGTCCAGAACGACCGAGGGAGAGTGGTCTAGTTGTTGTGGTTCTTCTTCCCCGTCTGAACCTCAGTCGATGAGAAGGGGAGAAGTAGGTGGTGAGAGTGCAGGTCCCTGAAGAAAAGGGGATAGGTAGGGAGCCATAGGCTTGACCAGGTGAGGCAAAGAGTGGACCGTTGAAACCTCCCCAGGATAATGCGGAGGCAATGATGGCGGAGCCACTGTGGATAGGCGGTGTGCAAGAGGTGACGTCGGGGTGGAGGGCATAGGAGATGGTGATGGCAGGTCGGGAAAAGGTAGGTGGAGCGTCTCTGGTAGGGAGTCGAAACAAATGGGTGTCCGATGAGACGATGGTGGAAGGGGAGAGTTAAGGGTGGGGACTGCCTCGGGATGTGGTTCAAGGGGGTTGGTGTCAGGAAAGGGGGGCGACGACACACAAGTGTCGACAGAGGGCGTCAGTGGGGGGGAGGCGAGGAGGCATGTGTACAACCGAAGGTACTTGAACAGTTTGCGCAGATGAGTCATCAGTTTTAGGCGGCGAGAAGTCAGGAAAGGGTGGGAGATATGACGGAGCTGGGTCAGTGACAGCTCGGCCCGAAGGCCCAAGGGGTTGCTGAGTGGCGAGGTGGCGGTCACAGTTAACGCTGAGGGTGTGAGATGCTGTAGGGGTGGAGAGGGGAAGGGGAGGAGGGGTTGGTGGTGGTGGTTGGGGTGGTCGAGGAGGAGGTGGTGGCAGAGGAGGGCTTAGAAGAGGTGGGTAGGGTGGCAGGGGTGGAGGCAGAGACTGTTTGGGTAAAGAAGGTTGGGAAGGAATTGCAAGGTGACCTTTCTGATGGCCTCTGAAATGCTGGGGTTTGTGGATGCTGCTTGTTTTACTTCTTCTAGAGACCAGGGTCCATTGGTTGGAAGCCTATGCCGGTTGAGTTGGAGTCTCTCCATGAGGAAAGACCCTCAACGACTGCTCCGTCGGAGAAACGAAGCGAGGCGAGGCGAGGCGAGAGAAGCCATCGACCAAGAAATGAGAATACGGAAATAATTTCCGGCCACTTCCAACCAGAGGAAAGGTGGGATGAACTGGGGGTCGAGGACATCTACAGAGTAGAAGACCCAAGCGGGAGGGTCTCCATCGATTTCCAAGGAACCGTTACCGATGGCTTTGAAGGTATCTTGGCACCAGGAGTGTAGGGTAATACCAGAGGCCATACTCCAAGTTTTTTGCCGACGGAAGGCTCCCAAATCTTCAATCCATTGTGCGAGGTGAAGGGAAGCTCCCTTGAAGGAGCTCAGGGAGGGGCGATCAAGGATGGACACCGCCACTGCGATGGATGGAAAAGAGAACAAGTATGACCCACCTGCACTTGAGCTGAGGTTCCTTCCAATGATCCTTAGCCCATCTTTCTACACCTTTGTGGTCATTGCCCTGGGGGTGGAGGACGCCGACCAGAGAGGATTTGTACAGGTTAGCGAGGTTAGGACCAAAAGAGGCGGGGAGGGAGATGAGGGGTGGAGGGGCCTTCATGTCGGTTCTCCTCATTGCTTTAGGGTTTCGCCCTGCTTAGCATGGGACATGCATTTTTAAACTCCCTGCATAGCATGTTTAGGGAGTTTAAAAATGCACGTCCCATGTACTATTATTTTTTCACCTTGTTTCTATGCACTTAATGTGCTCAGAATATTGGTATTTTTTCGCCTTGTTTCTATGAAGACGGGGTGAAAGGTTTTTTTTTTTTGGGGTTAGCGGGGTATATACCTCTCCACAAGCTCCCTTATCACCAGTTTTTCATGGTTCTAAGTGGATTGAAGTGGAAAAAATAAAAAATTGACTTTTTTTTATTTTGAAGATTTTGACAAATTTGTGGATTCTTTAGGTGAAAGTCCTAGCTTATTTTGTGCTATGTCTTGAAAGATTTGTGTGGGGTTATATCTTTTATTTTTCTCAATTGAGCGGTAGTCACATTTTTTATTTTTTATGTCATGAACTTTTGGTCTTTGGATGTTATGTACTTTTGGCATCTTGGGTTATCGCTTTATGCTACAGTGTGGTTAGTTGCTGGATGCTATTTTATTTTGTAAGTTTTTGGTTGGTAACTTGGTATAATACATATATGTTTGTGTTTAGTGACGGAACATATCTTTGTTGCTCTTCATTCGGTTATTAGAGACTCAGACAACGAATATATTAAAGAATAAAGATCACTACTTAATCGAAATTCCTATTATAACACAAATGGCATATTCATGTCATTCTTTGATTCCTATATATATATATATATGTTAAATTTGTTGAGGTCATCGGAAGTGATGTGCCTGCATTGTACAGCACGCATTGAATTGCATAGCACGTCGGACCCCCCTAGCGCATTGAGTTCACATCCTGAATTTGATGACATTCTTTCTTTGAATCTTTCTTTGACATTGTGCATAGGAGAACCTAAAATTCTTGTTTTAAGAATGTGGCTTCATGCCGCCTTTGCAGCTACATAATGTACAATGCGCCCCAAGACGCATTGCATAAGTGCACATCCCAACAAATATGTGGGCGCATGGCGTGCTCACACTCGTGGGCAAAAATAGTGCCCACAAGTGTGGATAGTTTGGTCATTCCCCCCCACCCCACCCCCCCCCTTGCATTTTGGGGGGTACTAAACCCCTCCGAAATAAGAAAAACAGCCCCATTCGTGGCTGTTTTTGGATCAAAAGAAGAGAAATTTTGGGTGGAAATTTTCTTTGCGCAAAATTGTCGGATTGCTTTCTTTGTTGGTTGGGTTGTCAATGGGGATTAGCTTGGGTGTTGTTTTGAAGAAGTTTGAGTATATATTCGCATTCATATGCTATAGATGCACGTGCACTTGACTTGTCTGATTGAGATTTAAGATTGAGAGTTGAGAGTTGATTAGATTATCTTTTGATTGCGATTGTCTTCTATGTTTTGTCTTGACTATTGAACTCTTCATAGACTTTAGTGGTTGTATGTTTCTTTGCTTTAGAGTTTGTAACTTTAAAGTTTGCAATTGCAATTGCATTTATGTTTATTGGATGTTTATGAATTATGACAATATGATATCTTCTATAAAGTTAGTTTCAAGTTTCTACTTTCTACTTTCTAATGTCTTCTATCAGCGGATGTAGAGCCTCCGACAGTGATAATATTGGAGTTAATGAATAAATTAAATATGTTTTTCTTCAATATTATCACTTGTTGGAGATTCTGAATTCCCTGATAGAAGACATTAGAAGGTAGAAACTTGAAACTAATTTTGTAGTAGACATCATATTATCACAATTCATAAGCATCCAATAACCATAATTGCAATTGCAAACTGTAAAATTACAAACTTTAAAGCAAAGAAACATACAACCATTAAAAGTCTATGGAGAGTTCAATAGTCAAGACAAAACATAGAAGATGATAGAAATCAAAAGATAATCTAATCAGCTCTCAAATCTCAAATTTCATTTTCAAATCTCAATCGGAAATCATCTAGGGAGTCTCCATGTCCATGTGGATGTGCATGTGCATGGAACTCACAATTATTAATGACTAAATTCAATGTCTAGGCTCAAAAAGGGGCAAGGGGTATGTCCAAAAAGACAGTTGGAAGTAGTGAGAAAAGATATAGGAATTTATGGCCTCACTGAGGGTATGACCTTTGATAAAGCATGACGGACCAGGATTCGTGTTAGCCGACACCAAATGGTTGGGAAAAGGTTGAATGAAAATCTTACCATACCAAGTTAGCCTAGCAGTGGTAGCAAGGTCAAATGGCTGGGTTTTGTGCTTTTGCTTTGCTAATGGTAGCCAGGTCTTGTCAAAGCCCAAAAGAGGGCTTTTTGCAACGTCTAGTTGTTTAGGGTTTGCTTTATTTGCCTCTCACATCCATGCGCTCTCCAATCGAACCTTCCTTGTCTTCCCCATCCTGGATTCCGAAGGAGTTGTGTTCTTTTTTTGTCAGACCTTTGATGACTTCGTAGCATGAATAAATTAAATACATACTATCGTATGAATCACATCCATATTTTTTTCCAAGCATTAACTTCTTTTTTGAATTTTTTTTGGAATTTTTATATTTATTGACCTCATCACCGCATTGAGGTGAGCGTTTGCATCGGGACCGCATCGATCTGCATTTTAAAACACTACTTCAAATATCATAAATCGTTTTTTAGAAGTACTGGTCACAATCTGCACTATTGGTGTTGGTATTGATGAGTGTCAACGTTTCTGTATTATTGGGGCCGAAGGAATGCCTATTGTATTCAAGTCATAGTAAATACAAATGCATACCAATTCTGTAAAAGAAACTTTTATTCCCCTAATATGAAAATATGCAAAATCAATTACTCCCGGTATGCTTTTTGCATGTGAGACGTCGAAGTGAACTATGTGGCAAGCCATTATGTACAACTGCTCGTTACCCTTTTGTTGCTAGAGATTGGGGCTTTTGATTCTAAATCAGTTCAGGATTTGCAAACTTTTTCCCCACTAAAATGGTTGAGGATCTACGTTCTTGTTCGGTTTTGGGCCTGTGAAACTTAAAGAGTATAGTCTTTCTAGTTTTGAGTTTCTTGAAGCAGAATCTCGCAAGTTATGTGTTTCTCAGCATTGGTGTGGAGTTCAATGAAGGTGAAAACCACTGAGGTGATTACTGGATGGGGTATTGGCTGGGATTATTCTTGTATGAGCAAACCTCTATTGCTAAATATAGTAACTAACAATACGGATAATACAAAGTGACCTTTTACAATGGTGGTAGTGAATCTACCAGAGATAGCATGGAAAGGACTACAAAATTAGCCCGACTGCCTTCTCTATGGATATGAAAAAATTAGTATTTAAGAGACTGAAATCTATAGAATCTTCTTGACGATAATCACCCTTCTCCACCAGTGGGCAGCAGCTTTACGTGCCGAACTTATTGCGTCCAATGAGCATCCCTGATGGTACACACGGTAGCCCTATACAACTTGCACACCTGTGGGCTATTGTTGTTTATATTACAGGACGTTACTAGCAGTATGTACTTACATTGGCCTAAATGGTGTCTTGTACTGTATTTTATTCCGAGGAGATGTACGATTACTCACATTGCTTTGTATATAAACTGTTTCCATGGGATGTTGGGTTCTATTCTCTACATTCGAATCCACATCTATCCCTGCTGTCCATATATGAGCATTACAGTGTCTATTTATGTAGCTATCTGAAGGAAATGAGAAAAAGGGGGCTGTGTTTACTTGTAATTTTTTTTTTAATGATTATAATTTACAAGGCCAGCCATGTTTAAAATCAGGCAAACCCGATCAGAAATGTTCTCTTATGGTTCAAATTGCTTAATCTTGAATACCTCAAGAAGGTTCTTTCCTAGGAAAACCAGTTGAATTGGATCATGCATAAATTTGGCAATTTACTCAGTACTCTGGTACTGTTCATCTCTTACAAGGCTGGAACTCCTTAAATAGGATTAGTAAGGGTCAGATTAGTAGAACATTATGGTTGAACTGCACTGCAAAATATAAGCACATTCTCGTCTTTTCCTTTTTGGGAAATAATTTAGATAGAATGTTCGAAATGTTTACTAAATAAACTTGATATTTCTTTCAGTTGTCTTCTATTGCTTGTATTTAGTGCTTGTCTCTTGAACTTTTAAGAAAAGAGAGTATCGGGTTCTTCCGGTTACAGTAGTATAGAAATGTATCTGACAACTACTTTCTGTTTTTATGCTGGTTCTACAGGCTGGTATCAGGTTTCAACAATGCTGTTGTTCGCGATCGTTTCTATGACAAGTCCAATTGGTGTATAATTCTTGAGAAGACATGATTTACTTAATCGAGAAACAAAATTTGGAGCTTGGTTTGAGCAATTGCTCTTGCTCTCTCGTGCATGGTTGCATATGCATGCTCATGTACGTGAGACGTGTGCGTATTTTATGTAGCGGCAGTTTACCAGCAAAAGAGGGCATTTGAGGACAGTTTTGCCAAAGTGTGTGGGAAAGATTGTAAAGGATGAATATTATGATTAGAGATGAGGAAGACATGCAGGATGCCTGTGATTTGCAACGAATGAAATACACTTGTCTGAACTGTCCATTATGAATAGCATATGGATGAGATAAATGTCCATTTTTGTTTTTAATGAGTGAGGTTTGTATAAGGTGCCCACTTTATACTATGTTAGAAAGGGCCACCTCTAAATTTTACTAGAAGATGTAGTTTTGGTTGAGAAACTTTACAGTGGTTTGAAACTCTATGTTCGAACTCTAATTATGAAATTTATGTTCGAACTCTAATTATGAAATTTAAATTCTAAAAATGATGCAGATCAAACATATTTATAAACACTTGAAATTTTTGAAAATAGACGATCCAGATAACTTGTTATAAAATACATTGTTTTTAAGATTTGAAATTCTTTTATATATATATATATGTATATATATAAATCTCGATGGAGAGTTGATCAATCGGAAGGTTTTCGGTTTGCTAACTTTGAAATGCTCTTTTTACTGGATTTTTGAAGTGCACTTTATTTTTATAGTGTAAGGGTGAAACTTGCAACCTATATAAACTTTTTTCTTTTTATTTGTCATGGTGAAGAAAGGTTGTTTGCAAACTACAGTGCCTCATGGGCTTAGCATGTGGAACAATTGGCCTTGATGTCATTACTTAGAGCTCCATCCATCTGCCATAACATATGTAAGAGCCAAAATGGACCTATCAATAACAAAATTGTAAATTTCAAATAAGTAGTTTTATTTTGAAAGATGGTGGATCAGGATTCGTGTAGTTAACTTCAAATAGTTTGAAAAAAAACTGTATGATGAGCAGCATTTTGAAGAAGCCCCTTTCCCGCCAGTAAAAAGGTCTTTCAGAAGGGATTGAAATCCAACAATAAAGAATTGGTACATTCTTCTCTTTGAAATTCGATGTGCAAAACCACGAAGAACAAGTAACGAGGCCTATTTGAAAGCTGTAAGTTCTCCCTAATGTTTCAAGGAAAAAGCATTTGTTGAGTTGCACCACGAGGGATTTAGGATTGGTATTATGACATATATATACCAAATCATTGTAAATTCGTTTTTGCTTCATATCTATAAATTTGGAGCTCCAAAAAGAGGGCAAATCTCATGACCTTTGAAGAATTAAATTGAAAGATCTAAAAATAAATGCAAGATAGTCTATTTTTAAGGCTTAAACTTTATTTTTGCTCCATATTCATGATCACAATAGTCTAGATGATAGACATGCAAATCTTTGGATTCAAAATATGTTTAGAAGATGGATTTTGGGAGGCAGATTCTTTATAGGGTGAGGTTAGCAAAGGCACCTTCCATAGTAAGGCGCACCTCTAAAAATTTGCTCGAAATATAGTTCCCCAGTCAAAACTTTATGATGGCTTAAAAATTATTTCCATTCATAATATGAAATTTTAAATTTAAAAAATATAGATCAAGAAATATAAACACTTGAAAATCTTGAATGTTATATGACTCTCGAAATCCTTTTTTTTCTTCATATACATACATATATGATCAATTGATGAGTTCCCCAACAAAGAAGCACTCCCATCTAGAGGATTTTTGAGGTATGACTTACTTCAATGGTATAAGATTACCACCTTATACAAACGTCTTCCTTCTTTGTAACATGTGCATCCCAAACACCCCTAGACCTTACTTCAGTGCATTCCCAGATGCACCTAAACCCTACCCTAATTCACTCCGGACGCACCTAAACGCTAATCTCAAAGAGCATTCTCTAGATCACTGTGATTTTCTTCCCTCTTTATTAGGAACATTTTTTGGATGGTGCTTTATAGTGAACTTTTTAAAGGGTGTTTGCACGTACAAAGGTAAGACGTTTGCAAGTTTAGACCATACTCAGTCACATATACACCCCACCTGATAAGACTCCTTAATTTCCATTTCTATGCTGGGCGTTCCTACACGCCCCTACCCTCCCCATCTCTACCTCCCAATAAGACCTCCTTTCTCGAAAAACTTTAGGGTATTTTAATTCTTAATAGGAAGTGAAGCATGAAGTGATTTACTCGTCAGCCGCATCTTTTTTTAACTAATTGAAATTAGCTACACAGAATCAAAGATCGTACTCTCAGTGAGATTATCTTATAGTTTAAAACCATTTAATAAAAGTATCATCGTCAAATATCTTTTTCCAACTAATCAAGATCACTTACTCAAGGTTCGCCCTTTTCCTCCATTAAAGACCGTATGGCCATCTTATAGCTTGAAACCATTTAATAAGAGTGGCCAAAACTCAGGACACACAAGGCATTTGGTGCCAACAAGATCTGTCATGTTTTTCTCTGACCTTTGGTGGTATGGGAAATTGCTGGAAGTATCACTTCCTTCTCAATACATGATCATCTGATCCACATGCACCCATCAACCTACCGTGAAATACCCCAAGAACCCCTTCTTTTTGCAAATGACTATATTGCCCCTCATTACAGTGAACCATGTCATTGAAACTGAGAATTGCAGAGGGGCAAAATGGTCAATTCCAACCCGTTCTCCCCCCTTGTCGACCATTATGCCTCTCTCCTCCACTCTTGCCTTAGAACCAGAAACCCCACCTCCCCCAAATCCATCCATGCCCACATAACAAAGCATGGCCTCCATGCAAGCGCGTTTCTCACTAACCTACTCATCAATCTTTACTCAAAATGTGGTTCTCTCTCTTCATCACAAAAGCTGTTTGATGAAATGCTTCAAAAGAACACCTCTTCTTGGAACACTATCATCTCAGCCTATGCCAAGGCTGGAGACTTTGATAGCGCCCACCACCTCTTTAACAAGATCCCAGAGTGGGATTCAGTCTCATGGACCTCTCTCATAGTGGGCCATAACAAGTGGGGTCACCATAAAGAGGCTCTAAGGTTCTTCCGCGATATGATTGGGGCCCATGTGGGCCCCACTCACTTCACATTAACAGGAGCAATAAGCGCATGTGCTTCGATGTGTGAGCTCAAACCGGGTCGAGTGGTGCACTCGATTGCGGTGAGGCTCGGGCTCGGTGCATTTGTTGAGGTGGCCAATTCTCTGGTTAATATGTATGCTAAATGTGGTCGGCTTGATATGGCTCGAGCTGTGTTTGCGCGCATGAGCCTGAGGTCCGTGTCAACTTGGAATGCATACATTGCGGCTTTAGTGCAGTTAGGCCGGCTCGATGAGGCGCGAGCCTTGTTTGAGTCCATGCCTGAGCGTAATGAAATCTCATGGAATACTATTATTGCAGGGCTTAACCAGCATGGGTTTGACGATGAGGCACTTGGTCATTTTGTAAGCATGCAAGAAGAGGGGTTCGTGCCTGATGGATTCACGATGGCTAGCGTATTAAGCTCGTGTGCGAGCCTGGGTGCAGTGCTTGAGGGAAGGGCAGTGCATGGTCGCATGGTCCGGAGTGGTGCATTCAAAAGTTTTGATGGTCCGGTAGGCAATGCGCTTGTCGCCATGTATGCCAAGTCGGGGAGCATAGATATGGCCCAGAGTGTGGTTCGTGAAATGGGTGCTCATGTAGACGACATAGCAATCACAGCATTGTTTGATGGGTTCGTAAAGTACGGTGACCTCGAGATGGCACATGAGCTCTTCAAATCAATGGAAAGCCCCGATGTGGTGGCATGGACGGCGATGATCGTTGGCTACACACAACAAGGAGCTGATGAGGAGTCCCTAAACCTCTTCAAAGAAATGCTATCTCATGGCACCGAACCCAATCGATACACATTTGCAAGTGTACTTAGTCTGTGTGGTACTCTCTCTGCATTGGATTACGGGAAACAAATACACGCACGAGTGTTACGCAAAAGTGAGGAGGAGGTTGAGACTGAGGTCGAGAAAGCATCTGTTTCGAACTCACTTGTGGCCATGTATGCTCGGTGTGGTGATGTTGGGGCAGCAAAGCGTGTGTTTGAGCACGCATGTGGGCGTGACGGTGTCACATGGACCTCCATGATCAGTGCTCTTGCACAACATGGGAAGGGTCTCGAGGCCTTGCGTTTATTCAATGAGATGTTAGCCTTAGGCATCGCACCCGATGGGGTTACATACCTTGGGGTTCTGATGGCATGCAACCATAGTGGCCTCGTGGTTGAGGGGCTACGTCATTTCACCGCCATGGCTTGCGCATGCCATGTAGAGCCTGAGGCCAGCCACTGTGCATGTGTAGTTGACATGTTGGCTCGTGCTGGGCTTCTTCGAGAGGCTGAAGGGTTCATAATTCGCATGCCATATGAACCTGATGTTGTGGTTTGGGGTGCCATGTTGGCTTCTTGTAAGACCTATGGCGACACTGCAAGAGCCAAGTGGGCTTCTGATAAATTGTTAGGCATTGAGCCAGGCCATGCAGGGGCCTACTCGGCCTTGGCAAACCTATACTCTTCGCGTGGGCTTTGGCAAGAGGCATCTGGAATTCGAAAAGTGATGAAGGAGAGAGGGGTTCGTAAAGGGCTTGGGTGTAGTTGGCTTCGAATCAAGGGCGACATTCATGTGTTTGGGGCCGAGGATTTGAACCATCCTATGAAAGAGGCCATATATGAGAGGCTTGAGAGGTTATTAGAGGAGATTAGGGAGGTGGGATATGTGCCTGATTTGAGCTCTGTATTGCATGATGTGGAGGAGGAGGCTAAGGAGAGGATGGTGGGGTATCACAGTGAGAAATTGGCAATTGCTTTCGCATTGATCAGTACGCCAGAGGGATCCACAATCCGGGTTATGAAGAACTTGAGGGTGTGTAATGACTGTCATGGTGCAATTAAGTTGATGGCCAAGGTGGTGGGCAGAGTGATTGTTGTGAGGGATTCTAACAGGTTCCATCACTTTGAGGGTGGACATTGTTCTTGTGGTGATTATTGGTGAAGTGAGGAAAGTAGTTCTGGTTTTATAATTTTTGTTAAGCTTTCCTTTTTTATTATATTGAAGATTAAAAACGATGCCAAGATTTTTTGAAAATAAATTTAAGAGATTGCCTTGAGGAGAGCACCCAAGAATAAATATTTGCAATCAAAGAGAACTAGAGATTTTTCTTTTATTGTCGGATGTTAGTTGTTTATTATTTATCATAAAATCCAATGCCATCTTTCTTGTGCTAAAAAAAAACCATTTCTATGTGCCTGATGCTCTTTGGTTTATTCTTGAATCTTAGGCTTTATCAAGTCTTCTAAAACTGATCAGTTGTGTTCTTAGTGTCTAGTGGGGAAATATGGGAAATTTAGAATCTAAGATCCATATCAATTTTAAGCTAACCCAATTAATTAAAAAAAGACTGAGATCCATATCAATTTAACTGTCTTCAGAAATACTAGTAAATATTGTCCTCAAAGTCTCAATTTATATTTACTGTCATTCTCTCATACAACCAACAAAGAAGATTATTCAACGCACCACATCAATTTGAGTAGATTAAAGCTTTTGGGGAGATAGAGAGAGAGAGAGAGGGAGCATAATTTCATATAGCATATTCTCATGGGAGCAGTTTAGTCCCTCGGCAAAAGACCTACTTAGGAGGATTTCTCGATTTAAAATTTTTAAGTTCAACTTTAGAATCATCAAATGAGCATTAGAAAAAGAAGTATTCTGAGTTATTTCTTCAATCTGACTAACTGTGCAAATTTGGACAGTCTCTATTTCCCAAGCCATTATTTTTCTTCATGCAGAAACAGTTTATTCTTTTCTTTGTTAATTTTTAGGTTGCTCGCTCAATTGAGGAGGTTACATCGCAAAAATTACAGGTCCTCAAGAAAAAGATATTTCAAAAACATATGTAGAATCATGGGGAAAAAAAATGTAAAATTACATAGAAAAAAAAAAAATGTCACAAAGTGTATTCATGGTAGTATGGCATCTTACCAATATTATCATTTCTCTATTAAATTGTCACCCAAAAAAAGAAAAGGGTCTTGCAACTCTATATTCAGTTGTGCGGCCATCTTCGACATGCTAAGAAGCCTATCTTTTCCTCAAAGCACCCACTGGTCAGTGTGATAGATGGGCATCTCAGAGAGAGAGAGAGAGAAGAGAGAGAGAGATTAGCAGTTCAAACCCCAGTCATAAGGCTGATACACGACCTTCAACTGGCCGCCAGCAAGCAACTCCAGCAGCTCCTCCGACTTCGATGTTTCTAAGTAATTTGCAGCGTGCTTGATCACCTCTGTCTCAATCTTGCCAAAGTCTACACTATACCTGCAAGAATGCGCTAAATATAAAATCACCAACCTAAATACATTGAGAGAAGACAACAAATTAACAACCAAAACCTAATAAAGAAATTTAATTCGGGACAAAATAAAAAAAACAAGTCAGAGATCTCTCTCTCTCTCTCTGGGACACACAAACAGAGCAGAGTAACTGTTTAACAAATCCCAAATCAGTTTGTGGAAACTCCCCCTCCCCCCTCTCTCTCTTCTTTTTTGAGTTTTAAGGCTCACCAACTGAGAATTTTTGAAACGAACACTGTTTTGGCTTCGGCATTGAGGACAAGACCGCCATTCCGGATAAAGTTGCGGGCAGCCTCCATGAGCTCCTGATCAATGTCACCAGGTGAGTAGCACTGTAAAGCAGGGCCAGACCGGGTTCCACAAACCAGTGCAAAATGAACCAGGGGTTCTGGGTATGGCAAAGCCACCTGAAAAAACACAAGTTTAAAGAAATCAAACGTATGCACTAGCAATATATTTGAAGATAAAAAGTGAGAGCAAAATGATGAAAATCATGCAATGAGCTTTCTTTCTTTCAAATGGAATAAGCATTATAATGGTTGCATTTCTTGGTGACCTGGGACAACTGGGCCTCTGGGCCACAATTTTCGAATTTCGATAAAGTGATTGTTCAGGAGATTTTCAAAGTCTGTTGTTTCATAGGAAGCTTAAGAAGGGGAAAAACCTAAGAACTAGAAATTAGAAGAAAGAAGAAACAAAATTTCCCCATGTTTATTAAATTTAAGCTTCCATGGAAATAGACCTCAGAAGATATTACAGGTAGGGGTACAAATTGCCATTATCTGTCACCATATCGAAAGGTACTCTCTGTGCCACCATTGGTAACTTAGCACCATATGGTGCGATACTTTTTTGGCATATTTTAAAGTGATTTTTCTCATGCAAATTGAAGGAAAGAATCAGAACTTTGAACTGCTAGAAACATTATACAATGGGAAGAAGAAGACAAGTAACCATGATTTTCTTTTCTTTTTTTTTCCTTTTTTTGAAATTTACAAGTAAAAATGATTTTCAAATCTAAGTTTCTATGAACTCATCTTTTCATAGAACTAGTACTATGTCACTAAAGATATGTGCTAATTCCAAGCCTTACCTGGGATCTTGGGTCCTTCAGGCCAAATGGTTTCATGAGATTATAAGGGGGGCGCTGGTTCCCACGCAATATGCCATTTTGTATGGCAGACAGAGAGTAGGCACTGCCTCCAACGACATACTTGAAGTCTCCAAGGAGCTTACGCCTTTCTAGAGCTCCAGCTGGGTAACCCCACCATAGGATAGCATGGATGGCCATCATATTGTACAAGTTGATGAAGAACGCAAGCTTTTCTTCCCTAGATATATCTAAAAGTTCCACCCTTGGAAGCTCCTCAGTTATTCTCAAGTACCTAAAGTGCAGAACGATGAAAAAGTTATAGGCCATGGTAATAGGTTTTATGTTTGTGCGATTAGCTTTTCACTAATTTAAAATTAACAGTTTCTACTTTTAAACACCTTTTAGTCAGGACTCAGAAAGTAGTATAGAATTCTAAGCTCATATAAATGATAGGAGGGAAATGATGCATAACACAGTTTCCTGTTAAATTAGGAGTTTGCAATATCAAAATATCCATCATGAATCTCATATGATTGATACTTTTACTTCATAATAAACTGAGAGAGATGAGACAAACCTGGCAAATTCCTCAGAGCATCGTATTGCTCTGTAGTCAACATGCCTTCCATCCTCAGAAACATAGGCCTCAAAGATTCCAAAAGATAGGAACCTCAACCTTGATGCAATTTCATTTAGAGGCTTAGGCTTCACATCATTTCCGTGACCTGCTTTTGGGAGGTTGTAGCATTGTGCCATGACAATCGGATCATGCTCCAAGAAACGGTAGAAGTGGTTACCATCTTCGAAGATGTTCTCACTATAAAAGGATTCAGTTCAAGTTAGGGTAGGCAAAAGATCATAAACCATTCTCAAAAAAAAAAAAAAAAGATCATAAACCAAAACAGAACAAAATGGCAAGGCAATTACGCATGGAATGCATTTAAAAGAGAAAAAATATAGCATGTAATAAGTGCATAGGTTTCAAGTTACTCAGGGCAAAAACATATGGCATGCAATGAGCTTAAGAGTGGAGAGTTACTCTAAAATATGGCGGAAGAAGTGTTTGCTCACAAGCTTCCTTCCAAATTCCACTGCCTGTAAGACAAAATCACCAAAGATATGTGATGACTTCCGCAAGTTGGTGGTATTCTCGGAGCTTTAAAGATTCAAAACAAAATAACCTAGAAGCTCAAATTATGAAGGGAAAATGCTTTTCAGTGAGCGTCACAAGAAGACAAGAACCTCAAATCTCTGACCAGAAGCACCATAAAAACATGCAATTCCTAGACAATGTATCAACTGAATTATTGGCGCCACAGAGTATATGAGAAAACTCACAAAGCCCAGAAAATTACTGGTAAAACATCCCTGAGCAGAGCACAGGGAAAATATATCTGTGATGACGCACTAGAATGAGGTTTTGTAGAGGAACACAAGGTCTGACACTGGTGGACTCTGATGATTTCTACATTCCTTTCTGTTAATCGAACTATGAAATTTGAACATTTAAACAAGAAAAGAGCTACAAGTTCCAACCATTATTGGTTACAATCGGAAAAAGTACGTCCCAAGTCTTAAAACAAGTAGACTCATACATGTTTAGAAATGGGTGAAACTTATTGACTCGCCTGGCTCACAGGCAACACAATATCAGAAGCCATATATATGCAAGGGCAAGTGTGTGTGTGTGCAATGTGCATGCATGCACACAGAACAAATTTCATAGAACAAACTAGGAAAGTGCCAAGGGAACATCTTATAGATTAGAAAAGGCAGAAGAATTTTAGCTGGAATCACCAAAGGGAAATCCAAGGATAATTTTCCCACTCATGGCTATAACAACCTATACATTTGGATTAAAAATACAAAACCAATTAAAAATTGTTGTGACTTACATCAAACCAATAAAAAATTGTTGCGACTTACATCTTCTCGTTCCAAGTACTGATCCTCAGACAGGAAATCAACAGCCTCTGACCCCAAAAAACAGTTGCTAAACCTGCGCATCTTGTAGAACCGGTCCTTCACAACAATAATCTCTTTCATTTTTCTCACAATAATGGCAAACTCATCAACCATACCACTGCTCGAGACATCATCCTCGCCAGGAAATGGAGGCATAGCAGCAGCTAGAGATGGCTCCATGTTAAGCACATTGTTAATCGTCTCATCAAGCTTTCCACTCTCATCCATACCCGTTAGTTCCTTTAAACTCCCAATTAGCAGATCATTAAAGAAAATCTTAGGTACAGAAGAAGAACCGGTGTTCTTCTCCAACTCCAATTTCCTACTTGGGAAGATATCGATGTTGATCTCTACAGACCTGAGGCCCTTCTGGCGCAGGAAAGACCTCATCTCCCGACAATCAGGGCATCGAAGCCTTGTATACAATATTACTCTGCCTTTCATTGCTGACTCTTGCATTTCACCGTCTTGGTACCCATCCTCCCCTTGCTCAGTGTGCACTTGGGTATTTGAATCTCTTGAACCTCTAATTAGGCTTAATGGGTTCCAACCAGCTTTCTGATACAACTCTTTTGGTTTAGTTCCAGGGCTACCATCCTCCGCATTTTTGTAGTCACTCCTCTCTTCACTTTCAGCAAGACTTTGCTCATTGTCATCTCTTTTGCCAGAAAGACGGCGAAGGACTGTAGAAACAGCAACAGCACCCTTCTCTTTGACATAGTTTTTTAGGGCTGTTGCCTTTTCAGGCCAAACATAGCTTTGCACTTCTGAATCAGAATCTAAGGCTTGGCTTGATAAACCTTTAGTCGCTTCCAATTCTGGATTCTCAGTTCCATCGAAAACAGGTTCAGCTACCTTCTCCTCAGGGAAACCTTCCTCTGAATTTGGTTTTGATTCTTCAGGGGATTCGGATTCTAACGCCTTTGCTTCATGGGTTTGGCGACCCAAAGACTCCCCTTTATCACCATGTGAAGCTGAGTTCTCTTTGGTGACATTCAGAGAGTTGAAGTCTTGGATTATTTCCTCACTGTTGCTAGCTTTAGGATCAGTTATCTGATCTGGTTGTTTTTCAGCTGGACTTGAATGACTTGCTCGAGTTTCAGGATTAGAATCTTCAGTTTCCATAATGCCTGCAAAGATGTCAAACCAATAAACTTATCTAGATGGCATTGTCTCCCAAAATCCCCAAAAACCATTTATCCTTAACATCAGGGCACATAAATGACTAAGTCAACAGAGTCTCATACAACAACCCAGAATAAAGATCCTGCAAAGGTAGCATGACACTGAACTTGGAATAATCAAGAAGTCTTTAGAGAGAAAAAAAAATACAAAATTCAATAGCACTGAGCTCAATTACAGAAATTCCCCCAAAGTTTTGGTAAACCCCAACAGAAAATACAGAACGGAATGTAAGACTGAAGTGAATTGAGCTTAGTAACACGAAAACAGTAAAGGTTCTGAAATTCTTTGTCTTGACATTTTACAAATTCTTTTGACATTCTAAATACAACACTTAGCTTTAGTAATTGTTCGAATGCATGAATGCAAGAAAGCTTAAGCCTCCAAGAAAACGATAGAAGCATCATCAGAGCTATTTGATTGCATGCAAGAAAAAAAATAGAAAACCAGAATAACATCAATATTATATCTAATTTATGCCCAGGAAAACAACAATAGAAAGCAATCTGCAAGCACTTATGCTAGATGTTCATGTTGTCAGGAAAAACACAGAAAAATATCTGAAATCAAGGTGGTCCAAAAAGTTTCTTATAGATAAAACGAAACTGCTAAAATATCGCATCAAGGGCAGGAAAAGGAATGCCTAAACAAGCAGTGTTAGCTTCTTACAAGCTCCATATCTTCCCCTTGAAGGTGCCTGATACTCCAAGGCAACTTCTAAATTTAATATGGCTAGATTAGTAACTTTGACTACAAAACTCAACAAGGTAAAAGGTCTTTCAAAACAGAGATCATCAAATACATTTCATGGGATATGCATCAGATGCAGGAAACGAGATCCAAGAAAGTACTCAACGGGAACACAGCTTACAAAGTGCTACTGAAAATGTGAAAATGCATAAGATGAAGCAGAATATATGCAAAAGCTCTGCAGAAGTAGATGCATATGCCAAAAAACTAGATAACAGCGGAAACGAAAGCTAAAAACTATAAAATGTGGAAGAAAAGACAGAAATTAACAATTGTATTAAATAACAGGGAAAAATAAAAAAAGGTACAAACATACAACCTCAACATCACAAATGTAGAAACAAAGAAAAGGAACCTTAAATAGAAAATTATTCAGAAACTTAGAGAAACAAAGCAAAAAATATGACTACCAAATAACTGAAAAGAGAACAGAAACTCTTCAGATGCAAAGAATTGTCACGGTGAGCCAAAGAAAAGCCCTACACCAAATGTAGCAGAAAGTATGCATGGAATCTCACACAATGAAGCAATAAAATGTAAAAACTACTACTTGTAGAAAAAAAGGGCTAGATATTCAAATGACTAGCCAAAAATACAGTAAAAGGTCATGCAGATATTCACCAAATGTATTGATAAACCTCAAAACAAGAAACCAATTAAATCTCGCCAGATGCAATACCAAAGAGAGAATGCAGCAAAAAACGAGTCCAAATTCATCAAAAGTAGCAAACTTTTGCCAAAACGCAGCATATAATATGCAGAAACTTACCAAAAATAGCAGAGTTAATGAAAACAACGCAAAATTAAAGCAAGAAAAGAGGTGCAACATCTCAGAAAAATATGTAAAAAGCCATAAAAGACTACAGTGAGCAGATCACTGTGGACTAGAGGGTACAAAGATTAACAACAAGCAGCTGAAAAAATACATGAAATTGAGGAGGATCTGCTCAAACTTACATGAATTGATCGCACCTCAATCAAGAAAACGAAACCCTAACCCTAACTGAGTACTGATTCAGAGGACGAGGAGGACCTGGTAAGCGGGAAATCAGAGGCGAATGCCATCAAGTCTAAAAATACAAGCTCCATTTGCCACGCTTTTATATTTAGACACTTCCTTGAGCGTCCAAAATGCCCTCGTGTTTTCAAAACTTCCCAAATATGACCTGCACTGGGAGATTTACTAAAATGGCCTTGGACTCTTTCGTTGGACGAAATTGTCCTCTTCATCACCCTTTGCATCAAGTCAATTTCCTTGCTTGATGATAAAGACAATTTAAAGGACTTGTTTTGGTATTGGCCACTATAATTAAACAATATAAATTGGATATGAAAATTGAGACGAGATTTTTTATGTGATGTGTATGGACAATACAATACCGATCGTAGTGCTTAAATAATAATACATGCTTGATTTTCTAGTGCGATTTGTGTCAACTAGTTATATTATATAGTTCTCTGGGCTTAAATAATAGAAAATAGTTTGCATAAGGTGGCAACCTTAAAATGTGAATTAAAAGTGCACCTAAAAAATCAATCATAAAAGTTTTTTTGGATGTTGAAAAATCCTCTAATTGATCATCTCGAGATCGAGATGTATGAATATGAAAAGAAAAAAAAGATTTCAAATCCGCAAAATAGTATATCTTGCAACATATTATTTGGACCTTACATTTCCAATATTTTCATGTGTTCATAGATCTACTTGATTTGAACCATTTTTAAAATTTAAAACTTATTAGATATTAAAATAGATTCTCAAAACATCTTAAGAATTTTTTATGTCAAAATTACATTTTTGATAAAATTTAGAGGTGTGCTTTAATTGGATTTGTTTATGGTTGCAACCTTATACAAACCATATTCTAAATAATAACATATGCAACCTTAATCCAAATTTTATTAAAAGGCGGCCGATTAGTACCTCATGTACAAAAATAAATAATAAAAAACTCCAATAAATTAAAATTTGGGAGGGTTCTCACTCTTGACCTATGTTTCCCTCCCAAAGTTTTCTACCATGCTACAGCCCTTGCTACACTAAATTGGTACCAAATCATACTCAAAGAGCCCATGGTCATTATATATTTATGCATTTGATATCGCTTTTTCATGTACAAAAGGGTGAGTAACTTGAAAGAGGTCAGGTGGGATCCGAATCTTGAATCTTAACCAATGGCCCCTTAAGTCATTGTACCAGGTCAAAAGCCATGGCCTCAAAAATAGTAGGTTATTTTGGTTTGAATTTTCGTTACACTTTCCTAAGTACAAAATTTTAAATCCTGAGGGACCACTGAGTCCAGGTATAACTCCAAAATTCTCATTAATATGATGTGTGCACACAATTTTCTTTTAGAATGTTAGCCTATAACTTTCATTATCCAACAAAACTGATGTGCTTTATATAATATTTTCTAAAGACTACACAAAAAAAAAGAATATATAAAGACATCATAGGAAATATCTATAATGACTATAGGAAAAGGAAGAGTACATAAAGAGACTTTTTATTTTTGGTACAAGGAGGTCACAATCACTATTGTTTTCTAGATTTTGAATTGGATGATTGTAAGAGTGTCATTAACAAGATTCAAAGTAAAAATAAAATAAAATATTGAACTTCGTGAGACACTTTAAGCCATCCGATTTGACATCTAATGGCTATGAGAATTGTAATCTACTTGTGACAAAGATAAATAGTCTCATATTATACGATCCCATTTAAAATTTGATAAGGACCTTATATTGGTGTAATAAGCAGCAAATATCCCCTCCTCTATGCATTTTCTGATAAATGTAATTCACATATACTAAAAACCTTTGGAGATATCTTTAATTTCATCAATAATGGGTAAGAGATTCCATGGGCTTACTTGGTCCCCTCTGATCCACTAGATAACAATGCATATGATTGTGACACGCAAAATATTTAGATAGAGTTGTAGCCCTATCAAAATAAATAAAACTTCAGCTCAAAACTCAACAAAAATTGCAATTCTAGCACAATAAAACCTTTAAATTGATCATCTTGAATTGATCGTATAGGTCTTGATTGTGATGGTTGTAAAAAAAATGATTTAAAGCATTAAAAATTAGTGTATATTGTAACTCATTATCTAGATGATTCATTTTGCCTTAAAAATAGTGTTAACTGATCTACAATATCCGTATTATTTATTGAGCTTCAAAGTCTATAATTAGTATTCAAAATTGATATTGGAGCCTTATTAAAGATATCCAATGTCCAAAGTACTTTTTCGATGAGGATTCGATTCAAGGCTATAAAGCCTGGGCCTTATAAAAACTACATCCTTTTGATAAAAAGTGAATGAGGGTGGCGTTTATGTTCGTACAATTTAGGTATAGTATAGGTATATGCTATGTGACGATACACGACTAGGACATCCACCGTCCATTCTTGATGATGGAAAGGGGATACTATAATCTCCTCAGATATATGACATCCACCTATGCTGCATTAATATACTTCTAAATTATTTCCTCGATTGTTACTATTCTTCATGTTTTCTTTATATTTAATCCAACAAGTAAATATCTATTTTTGATAGGATCCTTCCCCTACGAGAAGCCAAGTCCATATTCGAAAGCCCAATACCCCACACTAATTAAATGGTCAATTACACATGTTCATATGAACAGGAAAAAGTTTAGATAAGGTTGCAATCTAATAGAAATAATAATCGGCGCGTCAAAAATTCAATATAGAAAGAGTGTTTCTAAGTTGGAAAACCTCCAAATTGATCATCTCGACCTCCACATGCATAGACATAAAAAAAAATTCAAATCCTAAAAATATTACATCTTGTATCAAGTTATCTGGACTGTCTATTTTTTAATATTTTCAAATATCTATAGATCTGCTTGATTTATACTATTTTAAAATTTTAAGATTCATAATCAGGCAAACATAAATTTTTCAGTCCATCATAAGGTTTTTCCAGCAAATTTTAGATTGAGTGCAGTTGGCATATGGATGCATCCGTAGCTGTAGAGGTAAGGGGCGCCTTAAAATTTTATCATGTTATATAATTTTGATGTAAAATGTTCTTAGGATTATCTCGAAATCTATTTTTATATCTAATTATAAAATTTTAAATTTAAAAAATGGTTAAAATCAAATAGATCTATAAACATATGAAAATCTTGAAAATGGACGGTGTAGATAATATGTTGTAAAATGCACTATTTATGAGATTTAAAATCTTTTTATTTTTCATGGTTATACATCTCGATGTCGAGATGATCAATCACAGGGTTTTTTAACATTAAAACTACCTTTTCCGATGGATTTTTGAAGTGCATCCGTAGTTCTACATTATATCCATTTAGATTATAGATAGGCGTCTTATACGAACCACACCCATTTCATGAGAACATGCATGCCCAGCATGGGCAAATTCGTCATTTGACATTCAAAATAGTTGTACGTGATCAAGGTCAATATTGTAATTAATACATGAGGGCTTTTCTGCATTAAGCTCTAATTTTGTCGGGCTGGTCGATATCTGCGCAGCACGGGTCGTGCGAGGGGCGCGTGGGGTGTCACGCTCACTTGAATGTCTCGTGGGGAAGAGGCCTTTCCGCTATTTTGGTGGTGCCCCTAATTTGGAGGGCCTCTTTCTAAATTTAGCAGTTATTGAAATTTTTTTGAACGAGCTCTTTGTCCTTGTCCTTGTGCATGTACATATAGTGCCTTGTTCTGCCACTTTTTGGCGTAAATCCGTGATAATTTTTTGGTTGCTTTAGCGAGTGTCATGTGTAGGGGTCCCATCGGATCGGATCGGGTCGGGTTTGGGTCCGACAATGATATGGGACCTGGAATTGACCTCCTTTAAATGGTAAATTATAAAATTGTTCATCATTAATACAAGAACGTATAAAAATTTATTAGCTGTCAAATGTGAAATTAGATGGATTGGAAAAAACAATTCGGCATGGGGCTCGGTCATCAACACACTTTCAATTATTGGATTTTACGGCTAAAAGTAATTGGGACTTTCTTATTTCAAAGGTAAACATTTTTATTGTATATTTTTTCTTATTTATTTATTTTTTGGTTTTGGATTTAATCCAAGAAAGCAAACCTGGGTATTCTGATCTCCCGTGATATTTTTTTTTTGTTAACGTTATCCCTCCCTCTCTCCCCCTCTATTGGATGCATGTGACTTAAGTAGGAATTTGAAAGTTTAGGACCTCTGATCGTTGGTGGCATGTAAAAAGTTTAGTAGGACGTTGAAAGCTTTGGATTTCTTATCAGTTCCTCGTAACAAAAATTATCATTTTCCACTAATCCCAATTAGATTATAGCTATTACTTCGATCATTATAGGAGGTTTACTTGGATAAACCAAATTAAGCATCAATAGTTAGGACCCACATAACTTTACTCATTACATTACTTTAAGCTTCAATTCTAGTTGCAATTATATTTTATATGTATCCGAACCACTGTTTGCAATATCAACTGGTTCATATCGGAACTGGCCGGTTAGATCGGAATCGAGTGCTGGCCAACTGGTTTTGGTTCGATTATGGTTTTGACCGAATTTGGTGATTATGCCGAGTATTTAGAAAAAAAAATTTTAATGTTTGTAATTCATTTTTTAATGTTTTTTTTTTTTTATCATTTTAGCAAAGATTGCGTAGTGCTTTGGCCATGAATACTTATTTTTTCATTTTCCCATCTTTTTTGTAAAATTTCAGAAATACCCCTTGGTACAATCGATATTTTAAAATCCATTTTTTCGCTATTTTTTCAACTTCATTTTGATGTGTTTTGTTTAATCATGCTTTAAATATACTTTCCATATATATTTTTAGAATTTTTCTGCATTCTTTTGATTTTTTTTAACATTTTTTTGACAGGGCAGGACTTGCCCAATTGAGCTGAACGGTTTATCAATTACTCAGAACCAGCCCTTGCCTAGTTTCCGAGGCCGGCTCGATTTTTTGAACACTGATCCCAACAATAATTTTGTAGAATGATACAAAGAAATCTCATTAAAGTTAGTCAGTAGTTCTTTGAATGTAGAGAAATATTTTTGCAAACCTTTTCAACAGAACAGATTTTAGCTAAATTGTTATACCATATTTCAAAAGGGTGCGGTTTGTATAGTGCCTAGGCTCTAAACCATCAAATTAGAGCCTACCTTCAAATAGTGGAAATCTTTGTGAGAGCCTTAAAATATATTTTTATATATTTATAGTTTCAATACTGGAAATCTTTGTGTTAGCTTTAAAATATATTTTTATATTTATTTATAAAGTTTAAAGCTTAAAAAATAGTGCAAATCAACCGATCTATAAAAACTTGAAAATATTGAAAATTAACACTCCAAAAATACGTTAAAAATACACTATTTTAAAACTTGAAATCCATTTTTTTCTCATGCCCATATATCTTGATGGTGAGATGATGAATTTAAAGATATTTAGGCATCAAAACAACCTCTTCTAGTGAAATTTTTGAGGTAGGCTCAAATTTGATCTATATAGACTTTTCCCATTTCAAAACTGTACACTTTTAAAAGGAAAATTGTTTCATGCGGGTTGGACCGCATTTCTACATACGCGGTCCAAAAAAATGTAAAGCATCCATCTTAAATATGGACACAAGTAGGTGTTCTATCTAAAAACAATAGAAACTAACAGTCCAAATGTTTTCTTACTAGAATTATTATTTTTAGTTTTAAAAATTTATTTATTCATTCGTATTCATGATCTCCATGTTAGAGATTACATGTCCTTAAAAATTAAGTCTTAAAATTCATCTCAAAACTAGATTTATTAAGCGACCAACATTTCTACATATGCGGGCTTGGCTGCATAGAAACCAGGTCCTTCTTAAAATATTGTGATTTTTACGCGATCAATCTTTCACAGGCACAGAAAACATTTACTGAAAAGAGACTTAATTGCGATTCACAATTCCCCATAAAGAGAGGAAGAAGAACACCACAACAACAAATTCTTGCAGGTAAACGAAGTTTCACATGAGTCGCTAGTTTCGAAAACTAGAATGACCTAAAATTTTGAAAAATACAAATCTGAATGAGTTAAGCCCCTCAAAACATACTTAAAATACTTGAAGCAAAGAATTCTCCCCTTTTTTTTTTTGAGGATTTAAAAAAAAAAAAATCTAAATATGTTACAATTTCACTAGGAACTATAAACCTTAGCTTGGTTTCAACTTTCAAGCTTCAACAAAGGGAAGAACTCAGATCGTCATGAGGATCATCAATGTCCAACCAATGTAGGACTGATGAAGAGAACGGGGAGACCAAACTTACCTATAGGGCTTGTTTGACAAAGGCTGTTGTAAATAGATCAGGGCAGTAACTGGCGCTCCAGGGGGACCCTAGAGCTTCAGTTTCTGTGCTCATGATGGAGAATGGCACACTAGGGTGGTAAGACCCTTGTTATTGCCCTTCAATGAAATGGGTGGGCTTGTGCTTTCCGCGCAAACAAACACCAGTACGGAATAAAGAGGAGTGGGTAGAGATATGCTGGTCATGCCTATTCCCTGAACGCCATCCCTCAAGATTATAGTATATCATAGTTTCCCCTGCATATGGTTTTGGTTTATTTGTTCTCGCCATCATTAAGTGACACTCTATTCTATTTACTGGAAACCAGTTACCCTCCCATAAAAAAATCTATGGGAGCTAATATTTCCAAATCAAGTGTGAAAATGTAAAGCTAATGAAGAAAAAGCCACACAGAATTTGACTTACCCAAGAAAAAAGCCACTCAGAATTCTCATATTAGAATCATTGGCCACAGGAACTGACGTACGAAAATCGAATGGTGAGCATTAAACTCTAGATCCTTACGGATCTAAAATAATCATAATTCTGCTATATTTTGTTTCCAATGAATGCAGCAGGTCCCAAGATGGACAATTTGTTTTACAACCAGGCGTTATGGATTCTGACAGGTAATGAGACTTTGCACTTGGTGAAGCAACCTCTTCGCATCATTCTTGGGCATAATTGCCCTAACACTAATGCCAAGGCTATAATCCTAGCTTATTAACCCAAAATAATCATGTTATGGCAAAGTCAAGCTATATCATGAATTTCTTGTTTTCTCAAATGTCAAAACTACAGAAGAATCACGGTGACAAATTGTAAAAGCAACACTAGAAAAGGTCACCATAATGACTAAATACCGACACCATCAAAAAAAGATCTTAGAGAGTCTCCAAAATTAGCCTGCAAAGAATGGCTGGTAAAACAATTTATGATATGCTCCCTGTAAAATTATGGCCTAATGAAAAAACATTGTTACAATGTCCATCATCCCTATCCCTGCTTCATCCGCTGCCAATCTGGCCGAGCAGTACAAGACCCCCCTGATTCGCGTTTTCCACCCCAACGCAACGACTGTAATGGCATCGAGAGATGAGCGAAGGAAGCCTGGAAGGTACCTGGTATAAAGTGCTGACCAGTGATTCAAAAAGCGGATCGCCCAGCGCCTAGGTTAGGCGGTCCAAAAGGCCTAGGCGAATCGCCAAGGCCTAGGTGGCCAATCTGGGCGACAGTCCCCGGGCGGTTGCCTAGGAGGGCGCCTCGCCTTGAGGCGGAATTTTTTTTTTTGTATTGATTTATTTTTAAATATAAAGGGTTAGAAGGATGTTTTTAAATTCATTTGAAACCTAAACTTGATTGGAGCCCATTTTAGACAGAGAAAGCTTCCAAAAAAACTAGTTTTTGGTAATTTCTTGAGGATCAAAGGGATTCTCAAAGTTGACAAAAATTGATCAAAACATCACCCGTTGATATTAGATTTAAGTTTTGATGTTTTATAAATCTATTGGGGGGTTTTTTAAGCAGATTTTGAGTCCTTAGAAACATCTTTGAGGTGGAAGTTTGAAGATTGAGCAATCAAACTCAAAGTAAGTGCCCTAAATACCGAATTTTTAAATTTTATACTGTATATCCTTTTTTTATTCAAATGGGCATCCTTTTTGGATTTGACTAGGCCGCCCCAAGTTCTGGGCGCCCACCTAGGCGCTGGGCGGCCTGGACCCCTTAGGCCGCCTAGGACCCGCCTAGCGCTTTTTAAAACACTGGTGTCGACCCCTCTCGAATGGGTCTTTTCTGTTTTCCCTCTCCTTAGCTGCCTCAGCAAACTCGGCTCTTAATAGCTCTACCTCGTTTTCATTCAAGGGTGCCTCTATGCTTCTCTCCAAATGGTCCGTTGACATCAGAACTTTCCGCTGTCAGAAAGTTTGGGTCACGGCCTCAAATATCCCTCTTCACTCATGGTGTCTTGACACCTTCAAATCCATTGGCAATGCCTGCGGCTCCTTTGTCGTTGTTCACTGAAAATCCATGGAAAGCCTGCTCCTGGGATCACTACATCTAATTGTAGACATCCTAGACCCTCAGAGTATCCCTACTGTCCTCTTCCCAAAGGTGGCTAAAAAATTTTATAGGATTTACTTATCCTGGTTTGCAGCTTCTCCTCCATCGCCTCGCTTTGTCTCTCAGCCTGCTCATGGACAGGGAGTCTCCTCTTTTAACCGCTCTCCTTCCTTCTCCCCTGAGGTCCAGAACCAGTGGACCCTCGTGTCACGGAAAGACAGCACTGCAAATTCCATAAGTTTCAACCACCCCCTAGAGGCCGCCATCATTATCCTGAACCTCCCTTCCATCCCCCTTGCCTCTCCGTCTCACCCTCCTCCCCCTCAGCCTTCTGACCGTCTTCATCAGATACCACCCCCTCCACCACCTCCACCTCCACCTCCGCTTTCGCCTCTGCCTTCGCCTCCGCCTCCTTAGATCTTGGCTCCCCAGGCCACCCTTGCAGGTGCCTTTGGAATGGCGTCTGTGGCCGTTGACTGCAGTGCCACGTGCCTCACGCAGATGGAAGCAGGTCGGGTACGTCCCACCAACCCGCCGCCATGTCAACTTTCTAAAACTGACAACGGCCTGATTGCCGCCACCTTTTGCCCTGTCCACGTCGCTCACCGTACTACCTCGAGAGCACATGTCCTCATCTTCGTGTGCTTGATAGGCCCCACACCCTCTCCATCAATGCAGGCCACCTGTACGACATCTCCCACTAAGAGCTCCACACACCTACCCCCTGCCCCCCATCTTGAGAAGGTTTCACCTCTAACCTCCCATCACCCTACATTCATTCCATTCGGCTCCATGCCGCAATCCCTTCATCTTCCTCTCCCTGGGGGGATATCCCCATCTTACACATTCTCCATCGTCACCACCGCCCTCAATGCCTACCATCCTGTCACCTCTACATCCTCATCATTCCCCCCTGCAACCTCTTCATGCATGTCCGCTCCTCTTCCTCTGGTATCTCTATCATCACCGTTGGATCAGCAGGATGCCTCAACCCCTACCTCCGATATACCCCTCTTACCTCCTCTCATTGACCTTCACTCTGAGTTGGAAGCAGACCAAGGCACCTTTCAAACTTCCTCACTGGAGTCTACTGCAACTGAAGTTCCGACAGCCGAAAACTCACCAGTAATCCGGTTCTTCCCCCTGTGCTCATAGGCATCCCGGCTCACCCCCTCAGTGGTGCACCCATCATCTTCGCTGTACTAGTAGCCTCTCTACCCCCTTTCCAAACTACCTTGCCCAGTTTACTCCCCCTACTTTTATCTCTCTACCCCAACCCTATCCCGGCCCCTTTGCTGCTCTTCTTTCCCCTTCTTTCTCGACTTCGTACCTTCCCCAAGGACACACCCATACCCACCATCTTCCCATCTCTGCCACCCCCATCTGCTTTCTTGACTGTCCTTGGTTCCACCCCTTCACCGTCACCCCTCGCTTCCCCTCCGGTCATTCTAGCATCTCCAACTCCCCCTATTTGCCTTATTTCACCACCACCAGATAGCATTAAGGAAGCTTTGGTCCCTGACCCAACCCCTTTTTCACCCAATCTATCTCCCACATCTCAGGGAAACTTTGCCACCTTGTCTGCTGAACTTCAATCTTGCTTCCTTTCCCCCTCGGGTCAAGATCGAATTATTTGGTCTCCGTCTCCGACGGGAACCTTCTACATCTCCTCTTTCTATCACAGTCTCTCTCTCTCCCACCAACTTTCCCTCTAGCTCCGAACCTTGTTGCAGCCAAAGCTTGGACTTCCTTCGCCCCACCCAAAATCAAAATCTTCATGTGGTTGGCCCTCTCCCAAGAAGTCCTCACTGTTGATCAGTTGCAAAGAAAAGGGATCCCGATTCCTAATCGATGCATCATGTGCCTCGAAGCCGAAGAGACCAATGACCATCGACTACTGCATTATCCATTTACCTTTAACATTTGGAACTCCATGCTCAAATTATTTAATGTGCAATGGGAGCTACCAGAAGAGGTGACTTCCATCCAACCTTACCCTAGGCACAGGGCTGGAATTCTCCTTTGGAAATCTATGGTAGCAGCCGCTTTGTGGACCATCTGGCTCAAACACAACAACAGAATTTTCAGGGGGGAATTCTCAACGTGCTACAAAGTTTTCAATAATCTCAAATCCATAGCAATTTTTTGGGCGAGCAATTATCAGTGTTTCAAAGGAGTTGTTGCCTCGATTTTCAGCCAAGACTGGGCAAATATCCTTCAACTCCATCAACCGTGCCTGCAAAGAGCATCCCGATGGAAACCCCCTCCTCTGAGCATCCTATAACTCAATTTTGACGAGTGCTCTCTTGGCAACCCCGGCCCGTCAGGGATAGGAGCAATCCTCAGAGACCACCTCGGTACTACTGTGGCCACAACTTCTAAACACATTGGCCACTACGGCTCCATGGAGGCTGAAGCACTAGCTCTCCTGGAAGGCCTCAAACTCATACAATTTGCTTGTAGTGGAGGGAGATTCCAAGAATACCATCACCTGGACAAAGTCTCTTTCTTCCTCACCCCCTCCTTGGTCTCTGGCACACGTCTTTGACGAGGTTGACAATCTTTGTAGGAATATGTCCATCCTATGGATGCATACTTGGAGGGAAGGAAATCAGGACATTGACTCCTTGACTAAAGAAGCAGCAGCGATGAATAACGTTTAGATCTTATGTTTTTATTTTTTGGCCTTTCCTTACGTTTTGCAAATCAACCTGTTTTCCTAGGTTGTTGTGCCACACTGTAACATCTTAAAAGAGGATTTTGATTCTACTGTAACCTCTTAAAAGAGGATTTTGATTCTACTTTTTTGTTGTTCTCCTCCTTGAGCATCCTCGCTTGTGGAGTATCAAGGATTCTTGTAATTTTCTCTTTCATATATTAAAGGTTAACATTACCAAAAAAAAAAAAAAAATATATATATATATATATATATATATATATATATATATAGCTTAATGAAAAAGAATTCAATTTGTGAATGTTAGTGATGTTTCGAATGTCTAAAAGGAGATTCATGCTAGACGATTATCATGCAGACAGGACTAGGATTTCCAATGGGATTTTGGTCACAACTTCGAGGGTAACTGGTTGAGTATCAGTCCATAACACATGCTATGCATGGATGGGTGGAGACTATAGATAGAGATAGTAAGGTTCCGATTTACTTGGAGCGAGTGAGGCATTCATTCCTTTCGGGGCGGGGGGGGAGAGAGAGAGAGAGAGAGAGAGAGAGAGAGGATGTGAATCTTGTTTACTTTCTAAGAAGTCATCCTCAAGACTAAATTAGAATGAATTAGGTTTTGCCATTGAAAAGAAAGAGGGACTCTTCAAACCCGCCACGGGGAGGGGGGGAAAGAGAGAGAGAGAAGATGTGAGTCTTGTTTACTTTCTAAGAAGTCATCCTCAAACTAAATTAGAATGAATTAGGTTTTGACATTGAAAAGAAAGAGGGACTCTTCAAACCCGCCTGGATAGTTACTTTGTTTAATGACCAAAGGATCAAAATCTAAAATCTACATTTACATGGACTCAAGTTTGTAATGACATTATTCTTGTACATCATTTTTTGAAGGTTGATGAGACCCAGTTCACAATCTAAAAAAAACAAAAAAACAAAAGTTGAAAAGAGCGGATTTTCAATCCTTTTCCTTTATTTGTTGGAGTCTATCTCGTGGTTTTAGGGAGAGAAAATTTAATAAACTTGGATGAATCTCTATTTGTTTTGGATTGTATTTACATTAAGAAAAAACAATTAAAGGGATGCTAAGAGAAAAGAAAAACTCGTTTGCGATTAGTTTGAGAAAATAAATGGCCAATATTTTCTAGTTCAGCACACAAAGCCATCACTTAAGACAATTAGAAGGTAGTTTCTAGTGTAATCAAGCTGTGATGATGTCTTAAAAGCACAAGATTTTCAAGACATTTAAGTTAGCGTCGGATAGGGAGGTACAAGTAGGTTACAAACCTCATGTTCTTGTCATAAATAATGTTTTCAACTTCAACTAGGAAAAATTACAACAGTGGAAGTTGTAAATTACAACAGAGGAAAAAATTTCTAGTTCAGCACACAAAGCCATCACTTAAGACAATTAGAAGGTAGTTTCTAGTGTAATCAAGCTGTGATGATGTCTTAAAAGCACAAGATTTGCAAGACATTTAAGTTAGCATTGGATAGGGAGGTACAAGTAGGTTACAAACCTCATTTTCATGTCATAAAGAATGTTTTCAACTTCAACAAGGAAAAATTACATCAGTGGAAGTTGAATTACAAAGAAAAGTGCAACAGAATCAACTAAATTAAAAACTGGTACACATGCTTTTAATTTTATCAAAAATAACTGTAGCACGATATGCATACAAAGCATCAGAATTACCTGAGAATTTGATCATGGAGATGAAAATACCATCCGTGAATAGCAAGATCCATTTGACACACTAGGTGAATCTTAATAGACCAATATGATGATGGCCCCATTCCAGGTTAAACCACCAGAAAAGAGTAATATTTTTTAACACACACAATAAAAAGAGACGACAAAGAGTAGACTATGCTAAGAAAAACGAAATGAAGAGCAATTAGAAGAAAAAATAAAACATATATACCTTTGCAGGGATCAAAAGACCAAAGGGTCATATATTTTTCCTCTGTAGAAATCAAATAAATCTTCTTTCGATCGGTAACTTGACTTTAGATCAATCTCACAAATAATTAAATAAAGCTTTCTCTCATCGAAATGTTTGAATATGAGTATAATAAATCTTCACTAACAAGAGAAACTTCTGATGCCTGAAATCGCATCCATATGGCACGCTGATCCTCTCAGCTGAACTTTTTGGAGCCACCATCCAGCAAAATATCATCAACACCATTTTGAAGAATGGATACACTTATATTATAAGAGATTGGGAACCATACCATGCATAGCCGTATATTGATACTGTAGATTTCCACATTGATATGATAGAATGGTCTGCAGATGCCCCAGCTGCATGCCATGTACACTACACAGTATAGACTTTCTCACGAATATCTTATGAAGGTACACTTTCCCTTTCACTTTGAGCTTCCCCACAAGCATTAAGAACAGTGGTCATGACAAATTCATCCACTTCTACTCCCTCTTCTTTCATTCTATACAAAAGCTTCATGGCTTCCTTGAATAGCCCATTTCTAGCATATCCCATCATCATGACTTTCCAAGAAACAACATTCCTCTCCTCCATCATGTCAAAAATCCTACGTGCATCAACCATGGATCCGCATTTGGCATACATGCCTATGAGTGCACTCCCTACATAGACATTTGATAAAGCATGGGTCTTATTTGCATAAGCATGGAGTTTTTTACCATGTCTCAATGCTTGGAGCTTAGCACAAGCTTTAATGGCTGATGAAAAAGTGAACTGGTTAGGCTCAATTCCTTCCCATAACATATCATTAAGAAACTTCAGAGCTTCTGAGCCATACCCAAGAAGAGCACACCCTGATATAATTGAAGTCCATGACACTACATCCCTAAAAGGCATGTCTTTTAGCACCTTTGAAGCATATTCATATTCCCCACATCTGCAATAAAACCAAACTAAGGTGCTATCTATGTATATATTTCTTTCTCTAAATTTCTTTAGGATTTGCCCATGAATCTCTTTCCCGTTATCTAATGACTCAACTAACCCACATGCACTTAGAATGCATACTACAGTGAGATCATTAGCAATCACTCTCCGGCTCCTCATCTTTCGAAATAAGCTTATAGCCTCCTTGCCAAAACCATTTTGAGCATAACCAGCCACCATTGAAGTCCAAGTAACAGTATTCCTCCTTGGCATTCCATTGAATACATGTCTAGCCTCTGAAACTCGACCACATTTTGAATACATGTATACAAGGGAGCTCCCTACAAAGACATCATCCTTGAAAACTCTCTTAATTATATAAGCATGGAGCTGTTTCCCATTATTCAGTGCCTCCTCTTGTCCACAAGCCTTCAGAGCACATGAAATAGTGAACTCATTGGGTCGAAACCCAAATAATTGCATCTGAGAAAATACATACAATGCATCCTTCCCATAACCTTGATTAGTGTAAGCACTTATCATGGTGGTCCAAGAAATTGAATCTTTTTGGGGCATTCTATCAAAAACTTGGAAAGCTCCCATTAAATCCCCACACTGAGAATAGAAATACACCAATGCACTATCTACAATTAAATTACATAAATTTCCTTTTAATATACAAGCATGAATCTGCAAACCAAGTTTGAAATGGAGCTTTTTCCCACACAAATTCAAGAGACATACATAAGTGTGGCTGTTGGGTCGAACATTTTCTCTGGCTAAATCACAGAATAAGCATATAGCCTCATAATGAAACCCAATTTTCAAGTACCCATTAAGAAGAGAAGTCCATGATACAATGTTTCTTTCGGGCATCCTATCAAACACTTTCTGAGCTATTTCGAATTCACCAAACTTCATATACATGTTAATGAGATTGTTATCAATGAAAACAACCGGTTTTCTTATGTGTTTCAGTATCAGAGAGTGAATTAGTTTCCCTTCTCTAGAATCCACACATGATTGAAGCATATAGGCAAGATTATTGGGAAGTAGTAAACTGGGGTCTGCACAATTGTACCCACTAGACCAAGCATATGGGTAGTCTTCATAACCAGTGTGAGAAATGAGTTCTTCTACAGTGGATTGGGAAATGGTGGGGTTGTTGCAGAAGACCGTTGGGTCTATGAGAATTGGCCCCAATTTTACCTTTTGCTTTGATGGGTTGGGAAAGAGAGAGAGAGGAGAAAGAAAGCTTGATAGACCGGGGAAGAGAGAGAAGGGAGAGTGTATTTGAGAAGTGTGGAGGAGTGCAGGTGCAAACATTTGGATTAGGAAGCTCAAAAACTCGTAGATGCCCAAAATGCAAAGCTTCGCTTGAAGCTTTGCGCGACTATTCTCAGCGTAATATATCAAGACAAGGTTTCTATGTGTCCCAGACCCACTTGTACGGGAAAATTACAAAAAAGCCCCCAAGTATACTATGCAGCTTACCCCGGCTAACATTTTCTTACTTTTTTTCCCATAACCACCTTTCCTCCCAATAAAGTAAAAAATTGTTATTTTTTTAATGGAAATGTCCTTTCCGTACAAAAAAAAAATCAATTGGTGATCTCAAATAGCGTATTGCCAGAACGACCAATTCAACCAACGGAGCGATATGGCTCCAGAAGGTGTACTACTGGAGCGCATCTTTGTACTGTCGGAGCGCTTGTCTTCATTGCTGGAGTGACCTATTCAACCACAGGAAATGTGGTTGTGGGAAAAAATTGAGAGAAAAGGTTAACTGGGGGATAAGTTGCATAAATAGCATACTCGAGGGGTTTTTTGTAATTTTCCCTACAAATAATTCCCCTCTTAAAATATTGGTATTGATTTTAGATCTAATTTTTAAGGAATATATAATAGGAAAAGTTTATATAGAGCCGAGGCTCTAAACAATCAAATGAGAGCCTAGCTCAAAAATTTCACTAGAATAAGTTGTTTTGATGCCCAAATATCCTCAAATTGATCATCTTGACGTCAAGATGCATGAACATGAGAGAAAAATGGATTTCAAGTTTTGGAAATAATACATCTTGTAACGCATTTTTTTACTGTCAATTTCAAGTTTTTTGAGTTGCATAGATCTGCTCGTTCTACGCTATTATTAAAGCTTTAAATCTTATAATTAAAATTAATAATATATTTTAAGGCTATCACAAATATTTCCAACATTGAAACGACTATTCTCGATACTATTTGACGGTGGGCTCTAATTTGATTGTTTAGAGCCTCGGCTCTATACAAACCACACCTTTTTAACCATTTTCTGAGTTTAAAATTTTATAATTAGATATCAAAATATATGCTCAAATAATCCTAATAATTTTTTACCCCAAATTACATGTTATGATAAAATTTGGAGGCACACATTAATTGGATTGTTTAAGGTTGCAACCTTATAGAAACCACACACTTTACATATACATGATCTCCATGTTAAAGTCAAGTAGATCTATACACATGAAAATCTTGAAAATGAACGGTCTAGATTATGTATTGCAATATGCATTGTTTCTAGGACTCAATATTTTATTTTATTTTTGGACATTTATATACCCTTATTTTATACTATAGTAACTTTTTTGTCAATAGGTATTTTAAGTAATTAGTCAAGAGTAAAATAAAATTTTTAATAAAAATAAAAGTATTTATTAACTGACATCACTTACATGATGAGTGATGTCATCTACATACAACATTAATTATTTTTAACCACTAATAGAATGCCATTAACTTCTTATATAAATATCTATTTTACCCCCCCCCCCCCCCCCCCCTCCCCCCCAAATGACAAAAATCCCCTTGCTATAAAAATTGGTATTATAAATCAATGGTATCTAAGTGTCAAAAAATGTTGAGAACTTTAAAGGTATACACGATAAAGTGGTGTAGCATAAGAAAACCCTTTTCAATATTAACACAACCTTTTTCGATTGATTTTTGAGGTGCATATCTATTTATATATTTTAACTTATATAAACTTTTTTCATATACAAAAAACTAAATTTTAAAACCGATAATAATTTTACAAATAAAATATATAGACCATTGATTTTAACTTTTTATTTGGAGGGGCCGCACATTATCATCGATCTTTAAGATGTATGTTTTATGCCTCTGAGACACAAATGTAGGACCCCCGACACATACAACAATTTTCATTATTATAATAATGGGCTGGTTTTCCATGAGTATGTGACTCATATGTTCATCTACTTCCCCCTCTAAATTCCATATTAAAGATGGATTTTGGATGGACAGTATTTGGGATCCACAATTATAATTATGAATATGAAAAAAGAAAAGTAGTTTGTGTACAGGGGATACACTTCTACAATAGCATCCACTAATGCATGCCACATCCATTTTGGAGATGAATATTAAAAAGGGTGCGGTTTGTATAAGGCTATGGCCCTAAAAAATCAATTAGAATCAAAATATGTAATTTCAGTATTGGAAATCTTTATGATGGCCTAAAAAAATATTTTACGTCTATTTATAAAGATTAAAGCTTACAAAATAGTATAGAACGAGTAGATCTATGAATACTTGATAATTTTGAAAATTGACGGTCTAGAAAATGTATTACAAGATGTATTTTCAAGACTTGAAATGATTTTTTTTTTATATTCATACAACTTGAGGTAGAGACGATAGATTTGAGGATTTTTTAGCATCAAAACCATCTCTTGTAGTGAATTTTTGAGTTGTGCTTTAATTTTATTGTTTAGGGCCTCGTCCTTATATAAAAAAAATGGTAGTATTGAAACTATGTCAAAAAAAATTATTGTTATTTTTAATATCTATTTTTTTTTCCATGTTTCTACTTATCATGGTGGAGATTTTCATTCCCTATAAAGTTGAATCCAAAATCTATCTCTAAAAGAAAACTGTTTCATGTGGCGGGGATCGCATTTCTACATTTGCAGTCCTTGAAGTATAACGCATCCATCTTAACATGGATGCAAATAGTTGGTCCATCCAAAAAAAAATTTAAAGTAACAGTCCAAATGTTTTCTTAATAGAGTTTTTATTTCTAATTTTCAAAATTTATTTATTTTTTCATATTCGCCATGCTAGATATTACATATCCTTGTAACTTAGGTCCAAAAATCCATCTCAAAAATAGATTTTTAAGAGGTGATTTATTTCTACATGCACTCATAGAAGCCACATCCATCTCTAAAACAGATTTTGAAAATGTGACTCATTTAAATAGGTGAGTGAGCCGACTCACAGAAACCGCGTCCTTAAAAAAAAAAAAAGGTAAATTTTACAATCTCACAGTAGTTTTTTTAAATGTTTTTACACACTTAGCTCTTGTTGGTGCACATCTCCATCTTGTAGATCTAGACGTTTGATGGTTGTGCGCCATCGGACTCACGTAATAAATTTCCAGATTTCCTATAATACCTTCGTATAGTCAATCTAGTCGGGTTCGGTCGGTATGTGGTACTGCCCATGAAATCTGGTTAATGACCACGTGACCAATATAGGACGCAATTCATCGCTTAAAAAGTGCAGTTATTTTCATGAAATAATAAGCATTGAAGGTCCTTGAACCACATTGACACTGACGGTAATAAGTATAATAAGTGTCGAATGTATCTCCTAATTTTAAAGTGGATTACGAAACCTATCTCCCACTTACAAATGAAAATAAGAGTGGATTAGGATTAGAAATGTCCAAACCTGCCTCCCACATCAAAGAATTACAATCTTGATTTCGACATCTTTCACTAAAAGAGAAAAGATAAGTGGTTTTATTTGGACATGACAAATGTTTTGAGAGAAAGATTGGTTCGAAAGTCTAATGTTCCAAACAGTTTTTCACAAAAAGAAAGACTTGTTACGACTCAACAGGGCAATTTAGAAATAAAATTTTGTGAAAAATAAAAAATAAAACTCCAAGATAAAGCAAGATCTAAGTTTCACTTCAAAATCTAAAGGTCCAAAGTTCGAGTTTAAAAGTTCTAATGACTTTGATTCTAAGTTATTGTGACTCCGGACATTCAAGGTCCGATGTGGGGGAGTATTTTCAAAAAAAAAAAAAACAGTGCAAACACAAAATACTGATATTTGGAGAAAACTCTAGAATAATGCATATTTAGGGAACATTAGCATAAATTTCTAAAAACTCAAATGCTTTGAGCAACACTTCTTATAACTCAACAATTATCCATAAAAGTTTGAAAAGTGTGTTAATTTTTTAAAAAGTAATGATCTTATGAAACCTTCCTATACCCATGTGTATAGGACCTCAAAGTATAACCATTAAATTTAACACATATCTTTAGAAAAGTTATCATATGGGTATGGAGCTTGACTTTTCTAGATATATGTACCAATTTAATGGTGATCATTTGAAGTCCTACATATATAAATGTAGTCTCGTAAGATCATTATTTTTTTAAAAAATGTGAAAATAAAAGTTATAAAATGTGTTGATGATATTTTCCATGAGAAGGGCCAAATTAATTTTGAGCCACATGACGTCAATGAGCCAAAATGGATCCTAAAAGGAAAATCTTCTCCATAAATTCCCATTGAATTTTGAGAACAAGCTTTCACACACAAGATGGAGGGAAAGTGGATCTGCACCGTTCATCACCTTCGATTGAAGATTAACTACGGTTGAAGTAACACTGGTTATGGCTCAAGGTTACATGCATCAATCAAGATCAATGGATTTCACCAAACAATGGCCCCACACAACGTTTTAAATGGTAGAATGTGTTGCAGTTAAAGTGATATCAATGAGAAAGCCTGCAATTTCAAACTCTAGTCCCTGTCAGAAGCAAAATTTGGCACTTATATTTCATTCATATTATATTATATATATATATATATATATATATATATATCGTGGGAATTGAGGGCGGGATGCATGAACAACTGTAGTAACCTACAAGGGCAAGTATAATTGACTATTGCATTGTGCTGTACACTAAAATTTTATCACAACTGTATTTTACAGATTTAGCAACTATTAATATTAATTGTATGTTGCATGTACATGCAATTCTTTATATATAAATCCTATGTTGTGACATCAATTTGATCAATGAAGAGACAATACTTACAGATAATGTTATGTCGAGGCATCCCCTTACGTCCCATTTTTTAAAGGGAAAATTTCGTATAAAACCCTAATTCATCATATTATTTTACGGTAGACCATCTTTCCGTTTGTCTTTCAAGCGGTATAAAAAATCCTTAAAGATTTCAACGTATCATATCTTATCTCCATCTTTTATTGACTTTTGACCATAAAAATTAAACCCAACAAATATTTTTTATACCATTTATTCTCAAAAACTTTTTTAACCATCTTTTTCCCTTTCCACCTATTAAAAAAGTATTTGGATTGAAATGGTGTAAAAATATTTGTTGTGATTAATTTTTATGATAAAAATTTAATAAAAGAAGGAGATAAGAGATGAAGGGGTATGGTAAAATCTTTAAGGTTTTTTTATACCGCTTGAAAGAAAAACAAACAAAAGGTCTACCATGAAATAATACAAAGAATTAGGGTTCTTTATGAAATTTTATCTTTTTCAAATGCTAATATTTTAAAGTGGATTGGAAAGTTTTAGTTAGAGAAACCAAGTATAAATGAAGCAACTACACGTTGCTACTATAAAAATATTGAAATTTGTTTAGGTTTTGAATGATTAGGTATTTAAAAGCTCAAAGTTCAATAATTGTGTTTTCAAAATACTAATATTGTAAGGAGACGGTTTCTATGCGGTCAAGCCCGCATATGTACAAATGCGGGCCTATTAATAAATCTATGTTTTAGATGGATTTTAAGACTTAATTTTTAAAGAATTTAATATTTAACATGGAGATCATGAATATGAAAAAATAAATACAATTTAAAAATTAAAAATAATAATTATAGTAACAAAACATTTGGACAGTTAGTTTCTATTATTTCTAGATGGAACACCTAGTTGCATCTATATGTAAGATATGGATGCTTTACACTTTCTCGACCGCATATGTAGAAATGCGACCCAGCCTGCATGAAACAAGTTTCCATATCGTAATTCTAAAGTGGATGTTAGATAGGGGAAAACAAACAATGTTTTTTATTAGAGGGAGCAAATGTACAGTTTGTTGTTTGCTGCTGCAAAATAATTGTTGCGAGAAGCCGTGAAATGTCATTGTCATTTTAATGGTATTGCAAACTTTCGTTGAATCTTCAACAAGGAGTAGTTTAACAACGTGATAAACGCTCTCTTAGACTCTTTGCCTTTTTCTGCATAGAGCGCGTAAAAGTGTACAGTTGTTTTCCATGATTTTAAAAACGGGTCGGTGGCCAGGTTGAGCACCCAAAAAACTGGTTTATACTCTTGAATTAGTGGTCCCATCACTGTTTTATTATGTAAAAAAAATAGTGCGCTAACGAAAAAACACTGAAAAATAGTGAATCAGTCAAAAACTGATATAGATTGGTGAATCGGTGGTTCAAATCATCATTTTATTGTAGAGATTCATCATTTTACTATGCATAGCTTTTAGTTCCCTTCTAAACTCAGTTGTTTTCATATATATATATATATATATTTATATATAGGAAAAGTTTATATAGAGTCGAGGCTCAAAACATCAAATTTAAGCCTACATACAAAATTTCAATAGAAGAGGTTGTTTTAATGCCCAAATGTCTTCAAATCGATCATCTCGATATCAAGATGTATGGACATGAGAAAAAAAATGGATTTCAAGTTTTGAAAATAGTATATTTTGTAACACGTCTTTGGACTGTCAACTTTCAAGATTTCCAAGTTTTCATAGCTCTATCAATCTATACTATTTTTTAAGCTTTAAACTTTATAAATGAATATAAAAAAATATTTTAAGGCTATTACAAAGATTTCCAATATTAAAACCACATTTCTCGACACTATTTGAAGGTAGGCTCTAATTTGATTGTTAAGAGCCTAGGCACTATACAAACTGCACCATATATATATATATATATATATATATATATATATATATATATATATAAGCGGAATGAGATGACTAATTCTCAGGTCGGCCAGGACAACTCTGTGTTGACGTTACCTTTTTTAAATCAATAGATGTCATGATAACAATAATTAAATAAAATGTTTTCCCTTGTTCTTTATTGGAAAAAATAGAGATACTCTATAATTTGTACTTTCTAAGCATGCCCTCAAAATACTTTTGATACCATATTATTAATCCTAAAAATATTTATTTTTGCACCCATCCTCTTGAGCAAAAGTTGTTATTTTTTTATATCAAAATACTTTATTTTAACACACATTTCTAAAATGTGACCTGCAACATGTGTTCATTTAATGCAAAAATGTATCGGACCAGCTTGTGTCCATTAGACACAAAATGTGTCGAACCTGTTTTTTTTTTTTTGGTAATTTAGTGGGGAGGGTAGGCCCCTACCCATTTTTCAATAGATTGGGAAGTTACATTTTGAAAGTGTTAATTGGGAGTGTCAATGGCAGGAATGAATACCACGATGTGGTAACTGGGTGTGGGAATGGTACCATCCTGACCCCATGTGTCGGACCGGCTAATGTTGAAATTGTGCCGGTCCAACAAATTTTGCATGGGACCAACTTTTATGTTCAAATTGTGCCGGTCCCACACATTTTCACTAGATTGGCTTAAAGAGAGAAAGTAGCAAGTTTTATTGAAAATGGGGGTATTTTGGTTTAAAAAAATTAACTTTATTGTTTGGGAGTGAATACAAAAATAAATAATATTAAAGTTAATAATATGGTATAAAAAAGCACGACGTGCCTAGAAAGTCCAATTTGGAGATACTATAATGTTTCCTTTTTCATGTCCAATTTTGGAAAAAAATTCAATAGTTAAGATGAAGATTTCATGGGAATTCTGTCCTGCTTTGCTTAAACTTAAAGTAAAACGAAGAGTATTTAAACCCGTGGTTTAATTATGGCTTAAAGGCATAAATAACAAAAGGAAAAAGTTTTTATAGAGCCGAGGTTCTAAACAATTAAAATTGAACCTACCCCAAAATTTTTTACCATAAATGGTTGTTTGATGCCCAAATATCTTCAAATTGATCATCTCGACATAAATATACATGGACATGAGAAAAAAATGGATTGCAAGTTTTGGAAATATTATATTTTGTAACACATTTTTTTACTGTAAATTTTCAATATTGTCAAGTTTTTCAAGCTTTCATAGATATATTGATCTATACTATTTGTGAAGCTTTAAACTTTATAAATAAATATAAAAATGTATTTTAACATTATCACAAATATTTCCAAATATTGAAACTGCATTTATTGACATTATTTGAAGGTAGGCTCTAATTTGATTGTTTAGATCCTACGCTCAATACAAACCGCACCCATAATAAAACACCAAAACATGTTTAGTGAACTATGAAAAGTAAAAGCACAAATTAACGGACTAAAGAAAATAGAAAACGCGCTGGGGTCATCATCGTCGAACCAAATGATTGATGGTGATAAAGGGGTGTGGTTTGCATAAGGCTGCAACTTCAAACAATCGGCATGAGCCCCACCAAATTTTATAATAATATGTCATTTTAGTTTCAAGATTTTTTAGGATCGCACGAGAATCCATTTTTATTATTGATGATAAAATTTTAGATTGCAAAAATAGTTTAAATCATGTAGATCTATAAACACACGAAAATCATGAAAATAGACGGTTGCATTATTTTTAGGACTCGAAATCCTTTCCCATTTTCATACATCCCAATGTGGAGATTATATTAGAGGGTTTTCTAACTTCAAAACAACTTTTCGATGATTTTTAGGTGTGCCTTAATTCTACATTTTTAGGTTCCAAACTTATATAAACTTTTTTCTTATAGAAACTTTTATTTTTTAAAGACTCGGATTATGAAAGGCGTCAACATTAAATAAACAAAATAAGGGATGCCTCAAGACCTAGCCAAAAAGATGCAATTTAGTGTAAAAAATATTAAAATCTATTATTTTTTTTTACTCTTGAAATCTAAAAAATAATGTATATTGAAAAGATCTACAAACACTTAGAAATCTTGAAAAAATGACGTCTAAATAATTTATTACAAGATACGCTACTTTTTAGATTTTAAATATCTCTCTTTTTTTCTTTTTTTTTTAAATATTATATGTCCCAATGTCCAAATTGATGAATTGGAAGTTTTCATAGGAACTTTTTTCTAGTGGGTTTTTTGAGCTGTGACTTTGCTTTTATAGTATAAAGTTGACATGATGTATAGAGTTTTCCAAAAAAATCTAAAAATATATATAAATTAGTTTATGAGAATCACAAAAATGTCTCTTTTTTAAGGGTGTGATTTGTATAGAGCCAAGGCTCTAAACAATCAAAGTAAAGCGCACATTCAAATAATGTTGATAAATGTGGTTTCAATATTGAAAATATTTGTGATAGTCTCAAAATATATTTTTATTTTTAATTATTAAATTTAAAGCTTAAAAATTAGTGTAGATCCAACAGATATATGAAAACTTTAAAATCTTAAAAATTGACGGTAAAAAAAATGTGTTACAAGATGCACTATTTCCAAAACTTGAAATACAATTTTTTCTCAAGTCCGTGCATCTTGATGTCTAGATGATCAATTTGATGATATTTGGGCATCAAAACAACATTTTTTAGTAAAATTTTTGTGGTGGGCTGTAATTTAATTATTTAGAGCCTTGGTTTTGCATAAATTTTTTCCTTTTTTTAAAGGGTGTTTTGTATAATGCATCAACTTTAAAGAACCAAAGTAAAGCACAACTACAAATCGTGCTAGAAGAAGTACTTTTGGTACAAAAAATACTACAATAATATAAAAATCTATTTTTACCCACAATTATTAAAATTAAAGCTAAAATAGTAGTGTAGTTTAATCAGATCTAGAAATGCTTGGAATCTAAAAAATGGATGATTCAGAATTATACGTTACAAGATGCACTTTTTCAAGTAATAAAAAATATATATATTTTTTCAGATCTAAAGATCTTGAGTTTTAGATGATCTCCGGTGTTGGAATAAACTTTTCAATTAGGTTTTTAAGTGTGCCTCCACATTATATAAACTTTTTTTAAAATTATTTCATTTTTAAAAACTAATTGAATTATTTAAGGGAAATTATTTCCTTATTTCTTATTTTTAACTTCCATATTTCAATAGACTTAAGAATTAAAAATATTACTTGTAAGCAAAAAAGTCTCCATCTTTTTTATCTTACAACCCCCTGGACCGTTTTGATCATAAAAATTTGACCCAAACAAACACTAAAATAATACCCTATTTAAACTTCATATCTCTCTTTTCACTTCTCGATGAGTTTACCAGCCAAGGGGTTTACCTTGAGCTCGAATACAAACACACCTTCTTATGTGTGAGAGACAAATAGAGTTTTAAAGAGAGATATGGACTTTGAGTTTTAGAGAGAAGTGGAGTTTTAGAGAGAGAAAGAAATGAAGTTTGAGTTTTAAGGAGAGAGATGAAATTTTAAAAGAGAGAGACGATAATGTGAGAGAGATATAGAGTTTGAGTTTTAGATAGAGATGGAGTTTTTAGAGAGAAACGATGGTATGAAAGATAGATGAAATTTTAAATAAATAGAGATAAAGTCATTTCATAATTGTTGATGTTAATAATACATGATAAAAAAAGATTTAGGGGATTGGCATATAGAAAAAAAGATGAAATCTTTTTGCTTACAAGTAATATTTTTAATTTTTAAATCTAATGATACGTATAAGTTAAAAATAAAAAATAATAAAATATTTTTTTATTATTTAATTAATTCACTGTCGTTTTGTACCTGTTAATTTTGAAACTGGCTGTGATTGCGCGGTCCTCACCTCCGTTACGTTCAATTCCTAAGGGATGGGGACAATCCGTTATAAATTGTGTTATTTTATGCAACGCCCGTCACTGTTAGATATTCGAGCTCAGCCGAGCCGCTTGCGCCAAGATTTTCTTCAACAATGTTACGGACACATCTGGAACGTACACGTGGGAGTTCGTTCATGACAGCTACGTGGCAATCACCCCAATAAATAAATGCTGGAAAATGGTGGGAAAAAACTGAAACAGGAGACGGGTTTTTCACTCTTTGCTGACAAAAGCCAAAGAGAAGGGAGCAAAATCACTTATTAGCCATTTCTCTTCCCTGAATTAGGGTTTCAGATCTCTGAATCAGGGCTTTGAAAGGACTGGACTAGGGTTTATTATGCGCCATGTGAGTTCCTTTTTGAACCTTCTATTTTGTTCTCTCTTCCCCCCTTCTTTGTCCATTTATCTGTTTATTTTTTGCATATGATAATCAAGATCAAGGCAAATAGCTAGGTATAATTGAGCCATAGATCTCTGTAAATTGGTGTCCAATTTTCTTTTTCCGTCATCAGATTAGCTTTTGGAATCTATCTCGTTAGTGTAAATTTTTGTGTTTAATGTTTGGAATCTTAGAGACCCATTATAGGGTTTGTTTCTTTGCGTTTCAGTTCTGGTTTAACTTTTGTGGGGTTTGTTAATAACAGATGAGTGGTATGGAGGTTCTCTAAGGTTTGGATTATGCCTGCATTTGGACATTCCTGCCTTTTTAATATTCATTGAGTGCAGCAGTGATAGATTGAGGTGTTACTGGTTGTTTTGGGGATTGATGGTTGGGATTTGATTGTAGCATTTCTGAGGTTCTGGTGTGAGCTTTTGGATGCTGGTTTGATCGCTTCAGCAGTTGTTTGATATGGGTGTTCTATTTGTGATGTTGGCGTTTATTTGGAATTGGTTCATTCACCCGTTTTGGTATAATAAGTGGACGCTGCATTAGTCTATGGAATTGGCAGTTGTTGGAATTGTAAGTACCAGTGTAATTGGAACTTGTTTGACTTTGATGTCATCAAATTGTATCGAGTTTTTGTTTCATTCAAGCTGTTAATCTCGAACTTTCAGGGCTTTGGATAATAATCGGTATTATTGGTCCATGGAGGTATTCATTGAGGTACAACATTCTGGGAAGTTATTGATTACAGGGTTTGTACTTGTGGTGAATCCGAACTTCTCTGTTTGGAATTGAACGTTTTGATGGTTTTTGTAACCTTGATATAAATATCATTTGGGTTTTTTCTCATTTGAAAAATCCAAGTTATAGGAAATTGTTCTTTTTAAAAAAGGACTTGTGCAATAAGGTTTATACAGAAAAAACAACTCTAATTTCATAGGCTTTGGAAAGTTCAGGTGCTTAGAAATATCAAGGACCGAAATGGGGGCACTTTTTAGCCTTGCAGGAAGCAAGAACATGGCTACAGATTACCATCCCATTTCCCAGGTCGATACCAGTAAGAGGCAGCGGCTATCAGCTAGTATCGGTGATGAAGATTTAAGATTGATCCCAAGCCTCCCTGATGAGATATCAATTCAAATACTTGCAAGGATGCCTAGGGTTTGCTACCCAACCATGAAACTGGTTTCTCGTAGTTGGAAAGCCACAGTCATGAACCATGAAATCTTTCAACTCAGGAAAGAACTTGGCACGACTGAAGAATGGTTATACGTTCTAACAAAGGTTGAAGAAGATAAGCTCTCATGGCATGCCTTAGACCCACTATCAGGTATATGGCAAAGGTTGCCTCCTATGCCTGTTGTTACGTATGAAGATGAATCCAAGAAGTCGGTGGCTGGGTTACGAGTATGGAACATGATGGGATTCATAAAGGGTTGGTTGGGTTGTGGGGATTCATTAGATCGAATGCCCTTTTGTGGGTGTGCAGTTGGGGTTGTTGGGGGTTGCTTATATGTCTTGGGAGGGTTTTCCAGGGCTTCGGCAATGAGATGTGTATGGAAATATGATCCATGTTCCAATTCATGGAGCGAGGTGGCACCCATGATGGTTGGAAGGGCTTATTGTAAGATTGGATTGCTTAATAATAAGCTTTATGTTGTTGGAGGTGTAAGCCGGGGTCGGGGTGGTTTAACTCCATTACAATCAGCTGAAGCATATGACCCTGAACTTGGGTTGTGGACCCAAGTGCCTAGCATGCCATTCTCAAGAGCTCAGGATTTACCTACTGCCTTTTTAATTGACATGTTGAAGCCAATTGCCACCGGTATGACCTCATATAGGGGAAAGTTATATGTCCCTCAAAGCTTATATTCATGGCCTTTCTTTGTCGATGTGGGTGGTGAGATCTATGATCCAGTGACGAATACATGGTTTGAGATGCCGGCTGGTATGGGAGAGGGGTGGCCTGCGAGGCAAGCTGGTACAAAGTTGAGTGTGGTAGTGGATGGGGAGTTGTATTCTTTGGATCCTTCTAGTTCATTAGATAGTGGGAAGATTAAAGTATATGATCACCAGGATGATATTTGGAAGGTTGTTTTGGGAAAGGTCCCAATTCTTGATTTTACAGACTCTGAGTCTCCTTATCTTCTAGCTGGATTTTTGGGTAAGCTTCATGTTATTACAAAAGACATTGAGAACAACATTGTGATATTGCAAGCTGAGTTGCGAAAAGATAAGGCCGTGATTGCTTCGACTTCCTCTTCCACCTCTTCGAGCTCATCTTGTGATGGGGATCAAGTGAAAGGAACTGAATCAAATGATTGGAAGACAATAGCCAGTAGAAGTTTTGGCAATGCTGAACTTGTCAGCTGCCAAATTCTTAACATCTGACCATAATTCGAGAGGTCAGAGAGTGTATGTTCTGAGAAAAAAAGGTCAGTCTCTCTGTATCTTCTGGGTTTTTATTAATTGCTTTCTTATATAGTGCCCAAATGTCCTGTAATATTTCAATATGTTCTTTGTGAGTGCTAGTGTTATTGCTTAGAGGTCCATTTTGTGTCAGAATCTATCGTAGTATCTTTTATTTAGTGTTAAGGGGCTCTTAGTCTTTTAGTCTGCAGAAAACAATTTTCATTAAGACAATTTCAGGGGCTGTCATGGCCCAACATTTTTTTTCTATTGTAGCTTCTTGATTATATCAATGTACAGTTGCTTTTTTAATCCCTATCATGCCTATTTATGCTTCTTGAACAGATTTATGGTTTGGACGGTTTTCATGAATATGGTTATAGAACCGGTCTTCCTTGGCTTTCTATGCAGAAAATTGGCCATGGTTTTATCTTCATGACTGAGTAAATGTAGCAAGTTACACATTAGGTCATCAACAGGTGAAGAATGGATGGCTGAAATTGTTTGTATTCACAGTGAATGATGGGCTCATCTACTTCAATAACCGAAGCTACATCGTAACAATATGACATGCAAAAAATAAATGAGCAGAGCATTGTGTACATCTACTCCCCAGGTCAGAAAACCTATTTGGGAGGTTTTTTCAATCTTTAATTTTGGGTACCACCTAAGAATTACTAGATAATTATTCTCAAAAGAGAAATTTGCACTTTTAACTTTCTAATACTTAGATCGCACCCTCTAAAAATTGGACGGTCTCTATTCAATCTTGAGACATTATCTTTTCCAAGTGCATAGAGGGTGCAATTAGGAAATTTCTTTTATTGAGGTCAATCTATGGGCTGAGGAGGTTACATTCCCAGAATTTGGGGTCCTAAAATTAATCTCGCATGGATTTTATCCGAGGGAGTAAATTGACAGTATAGTCCCGTGTATCTGAGGGAGTAAATTGACAGTATACTCCCGTGGGAGCATAATATCTTTTGGGAAAACAAAATGCAACTTAGGTAGTTTCTTCCCAAACCAAGGAAAAGAATCTTAGACTTTTAAAGCATGTGAAAAGGATACTATATTTGACACCAGATCCCATGTATTATTTTGTTAGTGGACCCGGTTTCTATGCCGTCAAGCCCATATATGTAGAAATGCAGGTCTATTGATAAATCTATTTTTGAGATGGATTTTTGGGCTTAATTTTTAAGGACATGTAATCTAACATGGAGATCATGAATATGAACAAATAAGTAAATCTGAAAAACTAGAAATAATAATTCTAGTAAGAAGACATTTGGACCGTTAGTTTCCATTGTGTTTAGATGGAACACCTACTTGAGTCCATCGTTAAGATGGATGCTTTACGCGTTTTGGACCGCATTTGTGGTCATTCGGTCCAGCCCGCATGAAACAATTTTCCTTTGTTAATACTTTAGTTTCCAAGTTATTTTCAGGATAGGTACCTGTTTTCTACTTAACATGGATGGCGTGTAATTCAGAGCAACTCATTGAATTCCTTGAACCTTGGTAGGGTACTTTTTTGTGATTTGAAGAAACCCGTCACAAATGGCATAAATAGAAAAATCAAACCTGTCATAGATAACTTAAAGGACCTTGCTTTGGAATGATAATTCTGAGAGGCTAAGCCCATGTGGCTAAAGAATGAACAGTATTGTAACCAATGGAAGTGTGGCCCATCAGCTGTCTACGAGTTTGTACTCCTGAATGATGTAGATGGTTGCAATGGTATTGCGGTCATTGCTTTGACTGATGTGAGAGTAAGCAGTGCACTAGACGGTCTTTCGACTGGTCAAGATAGTTCTCATGGGCCTTTTGACCCAATCAATCCATCCTTTGATGACCCGTTTTATGATGATCTACATCCCAAGGTCGCAAGGATATCCAAGAAGGGAAGGTCGACTGTTGGAGGAGTTTATTTTTAGTTTTTTGCTGTTTTTACTGTCTATTAGTGATTTCCAATATTTTTGTAATGGTTTAAGTGGGGGCAGTTTTGGTCTTTTTCTGTTATAATGTAATAAAAAGGCCTCGGGTGTTACGGTTTTTAATACTTTTTGGGGTGTGAACCGTGAAACGGGGTGCGAACTATAACACTGGGCCCTATCTAGGGTTTTGGGGTCTCTTTTTTGTACAAGGAAAGTCAGGCCCACTTAAATGTGACCTATTTTGATGGTTAATTGAATTGTTTTTTCCTCTTTTCTTTATTTTCCTGCATCATGTGGTTATGTTTTGCTCCTTGTTTTTGTTGGTTTTTAACTTTATTTCTATTTTAATATATTGTATATTGTATAAAAAGCTTGTTTTCAACATCTATTTTGTCTCTTTGTGAATATTTTAATTCTAAACATAGAAAGGCCGTATAAAATGTTTAAGAACATTTTAATTCTAAACATGGAAAGGCCTTATAAAATGTTCAAATACCTTTAAAAAATTGTTTATTGATCTCCTGGCTTGCATAAATACTGATAAAACCTGTTCTTACTGTATTTTTATTTAACTTTATATTATGTATGCTAACGAGGGCGAGCACCAATGAAATTACTTTTTATCATCAGAACTAAAAGAGAACATATCCGAACCATGTATTGTCTAAATTTCTTTTCTCATGAGTATGTCCGAACCTTGTATATATTTTGTGCACCATTTGGCTTCCAAGAGAATCCTGAGAGAGAGGGAGACCCATCTCAAACAATACCACCACCCAAGCTCTTTCTCCACTTGGGTCTCCTCCGCTTTTGCACCCAACCCCACTTCCTCAAATTCAGCTATTTGTAGCATAGATCTAGGTTCAGAATGGATGAAGGTCGTAGTCGTGAACGAAAAGCCTGGTTAGTACATGTCCAAGATAGCAATTTTTGAATTTCATTTTTACCTAAAGCCTGGATTAGGAATTCGCATCCTATTTTAATGTTAAGCCCTCAAAGCGCCATTCTACTTTCAAGCATCGTTTTAGATATTCCCTAAACAATACATCCCACTCTAATATTTGCTATGTGTTTGACTTTGTAATGGTCTTCTCCCTCATTCAGTCTCAACTTCAAGAGGAACTCCTCTGACACATTTTCAATATTAAGACATTTGACTGCAACGATCATCTAAAGAGTTCAACATTTAAGCCAACGACACTAAGAATTTGCAGATATTGCATAAATCCCCTCTGACCCGCCCAACCATTCCAATTCATCCAAGTAGGAGAGAGTGAGTTTCATGAGTTTTGGAAACCCTCTTGTACCCTCATCTCCTATTTTCCTTCCATTGCATGTCCTATAAAGCACAAGCTCCACCAAATTGGGCAAATATTGTAAGGCTTCAAGTGGATCTTCAGTTAACAAATAAGAAATCAAGTGTAACTGTCTGATGCTCTCCTGGGAGCACAACCATTGTGGTAGCCTCTCCAAAACTGCATTTATATGTAGATGAGGAATAGGGTGTGGTGGGCTGCAAGATATTACTTCTATGGGTATGGGAGCTTCATAATCCATGGAAACCATATCCAAGCTTTGAAGGTCTGTCATCTTATGGATGGATGCCCATAACTCCTCCACAATGTCCATGTTCACAAACTGGAGGGATAGGTTCTTGAGATGGATTAACTCTCCTATCTCTCTTGACAACATTTCCATGTTCTCTTATATGCTTTAATGTATGGAGAAATCTTAATTCTCCCACACTGATATTGATAAAGACATTGTTCAGTGTTGGTGTTGGGATTTCCCTCTGGTTTAAGCAATTGAGTCAGTATATCCATTTGTGAGTCCCAAGCTTCTTTACCAACTAGCAGATGGGTCAGATGTTTCAGACTTGAGATTTCATGGGGCAGAGATTCTAGAGAACTCCTTCTAGCATCTAATATTTCCAGGCCATGGAGAATTTGCAATGATTTAGGACACTCTTGAATGGCCGTGTTCCTCAAACTTAGATACCTCAGAAGGATCAGGTTTCCTATTTTATTGGGCAACTTTTTGACATTGAGACCTTCCAAATCTAGGACTCTTAACATTGTGAAATTTGATGAAACATAAGGCAGGAAAGTGGGTAAGCTGTCGACGTCAAAACTGAGAAGGGTATGCATGTGCAAGTTACATGTGAGTAATACATTGTTCTGATGGTACTCATGAATTGATACACGATGAATTTTATCAGGCAGTTCGGTGTTTCCTCTAGTCAGAGCTGTCCCAAATTTCTCATTATATAGGAGAAAGAGAACAAGTTGCTGTAGTGAATCATGGGCACAGCATTCTTGAACTTGTCCATTGGGATGAGCAAGCAACACTTGAATCAGGTTCGATACTGGCCAACCTGAGGTATCTTCTGCCACCTCTTCCTTTAAGATCCCCTTGCATTTCTCTATGAACCCCGCTGCAATCCATAGCCTAATCAACACATCTCTTTCAATCCTGTAGTTCTGAGGAAATAAGCAAGAATACAAGAAAAGCGGCTGGAGGAAATAAGGCAAACTCCTATAACTCTGTCAATAAGCCCCATCTTATCTCAAAGTTGGGATCATCGGCCACTTCCCAATTCAGCTGCTTTAACGCTTTCACCCATTTCAGTTAGATCCATCACCGAGATTGCCAATAATGACCAAGATTGCGAAGGGTTAAATCCCATAAGACGTCACAATATGTCTCCCTATTGTATCCAATTCTGGGGATATATATATATATATATATATATATATATATATATATATATTGGATAAATTTAACCTTTAATAATAAAGAAGAGAGAGGAGTACAAAAGGGCTTGGCGATCCACAAAGGAGGACTCTCAAGAGAAAACAGAATAAAAAGGTAGGACCGAGTCCTTTTTAAGAAGGTTACAAAAGGGTAGCAACCAAATAAAATAGGTCGATCCGAAGGTCAAAAAATAGAAACAGTCCAAAAAACCAAAAGCCCAAAAAATCGTCAGTTGTCTGCCATCGTTGCTGCTTCTTTGGCAAGCAAATCAACTTCCTGGTTTCCTTCCCTCCATGTATGCATCAACACGACGAACATATTCTTGCAAAGGTGATCGATCTCGTTAAACAATTGTGCCAGGAACCAGGGGGGGGGGGGGGGGGGGGAGAGCAAGAAAGTCTCTGAGCCCAAGAAATGGTATTCTTGGAAAAAAGTCTCTAAGCCCAAGAAATGGTATTCTTGGAGTCACCTTCCACCGCTAGAGAATGTAGGTGGAAGGGTTGTATGAGCTTAAGGCCTTTCGACAACGCTAGGGCTTCGGCTTCAATAGAGTTGGTGTGGCCGATATGTTTGGAAACGGTGGCCAGTGTAGAGGCGAAGTGGTCTCTAAGAATGGCTCCTACTCTAGACGGGCAGGGTTCTCGATAGAGCAGCTATCGAAATTCAGTTTGAGCTGTCCCACTGGTGGGGTACTTCCCCATGGTAGTCTTGGTCAAATGCAGTTGATGGACTTGGAGGACGTTGCTCCATTCGTGGCTAAACGCCGAGGCTGGAATCCCTTTGAAATAGCGGTGGTTGGTTGCCCAGAGGATAATGGTGGACTTGAGCTTGTAAAAAACTTTGTTCCAAGGGGAGTACTCTCCCCGGAACGTTATGTTGTTGCGCTCGATCCATAGGGCCCATAAAGAAGCTGCCACTGAGGATTTCCAGAGTAGTATCCCTGCCTTAGGCCTAGGATAAGGTTTGATGGCCGAAAGAATGGATGTTTCCTCTGTCGGTAACAATGGGACATTGTAGCAGTAGGTGATTGTTTGTATCCTCAGCTGCTTGGCACATGACACATCGATTAGGGATAGGGATACCCCTTCTCTGCAATTGATATATAGTTAGCACTCTCTGAGAGAGAGCTAGCCACATGAAGATCTGGATTTTGGGTGGGGCGAAGGAGTTCTAGGCTTGAGCAACTTTAGCCGTAGGTGTTAAAGGAAAAGTTGGAGGCAGAGAAAGGCTTCGAAAGAAAGAGGATACCGTGAAGAGGCCAGAGGGTGCTGGTGCCCAAATGATACGATTGGGACCTGTGGTTGATAAGAAGCAGGCATGAAGTTGTGTTGCTAAATTTGTGAAACTCTCTATCTTAGGTTCGTTAAGAGCTCTCCTGAATACTGGGTTCCACGAGCGAGAAGACCTTGCCAAGAGCATTTCATCCGCTATGGTGGCCCCTTGATCTCGAGCCAGAGAATAGAGGTCAGGGAACCTATCCTTGAGAGGACTGTGGCCTGACCACCAATCTTGCCAGGAGAGGATACGGTTTACCGATCTCAGATGGAATCTGATTCGGTATTTGAAAGCGTGGAAAGCTGAACAGATTGACCACCAAATACCAGAGGATCTATGGTTGGTCCTACAGTTAGGTAGCCACGGTGTATTGGAGAGATGGTATTTGTGCTTGAGTATATCTTTCCACAGCTGATTCCTAAGGTTCGTTATGCGCGAGCACCACTTACCGAGGAGGGCCACATTATGAGTTCTAAGGTTCTTGATCCCTAGCCCTCCCCTTTGCCTAGATTGGCAAAGTTTGGCCCAAGCAAGTGAAATTTGTTGTTGGCTCTGTCTCTAGACTAGAAAAATCTTCTCATTAACTGTTTGATTCTGGAGCTGACTGCCACATGCATGCGAAAGATGGACATTTGGTAGACCGGTATGTTAGCCAGAGTAGCTTTAATCAGAGTTAACCTTCCTTCCAAAGAGAGAAAGCAACCTTTCCATCCTGCGAGTCTATGGTCCACTTTGTCTATGATGTGAGATCACAATCTCAAATTTGGTTTGCCTAAGCAGAGTGGCAGTCCTAGGTATTTAGATGGCAGGGCTTCAGCCTCACAAACCCCATCTCTCAGCAAAATTGGATAGGGTAGTTGAATCAACAACATTAACCCCCATCATCTTGATTTTGTCAAAGTTGACTTTGAAGCCAGTTGCGAATTCGAAGCACCTGAGAAACAGGAAGAGATTGTGTGTTTCTTCTGTTGTGGTGTTGCAGAATACCAATGTATCATCTGCGTACTGGAGGTGAGAAACCGTGGGGGCCCGGTTTCCCACCATGAAACCATGCAAGCGTCCAACCATCAACATCCTGCAGATTGACCGCTGAAGACCTCAGCCGCAATGCAAATAGGAAGGGATATAGGGGATCTCCCTGACTGGAGCCTCTGGTAGAAGGGAAATATCCTTTGGGGGTTACCATTTATGAGGATAGAGAAGTGGGGATGTGAGTAACTCGCCCTCATCTACGCTGTCCATTTTGTATCGATACCCATCCTGGACTCAGTTTCTTCAAGGATGTCCCAGTCTATGTGGTCGTAGGCCTTCTCCCAGTCCAACTTAACCATGATACTAGGGGCTTTGGCCAGATGTCTGAAATGAATACATTCATGGGCCACAAGTGCCCCATCCAAGATTTGACGGTCTTTAGTAAAAGCACTTTGGGAAGTAGAAATGACTAAAGGGAGAACCTCTTTTAGGTGATAGGTGAGGACTTTGGCAAGGATTTTGTAAGTGGAATTCACCAAACTTATAGGAAGGAAATCTTTCAGTTGGGTTGCCCCTTCAATCTTGGGTATAAGTGTAATGAAAATGGCATTCTGGGCCCCATTGATGATACCTTGTGAGAAGAATTCATCAAACAGTTTGAGAAAGTCTTTTCTCAAAGATCCCCAAAACAATTTGAAAGGTGCAATTGGGTAGCCATTGGGTCCAGGGGTCCTGTCAGAGTCGAGGTCAGAAATGGCAGCTAAGATTTCAGGTTTTGAGAATGGTCTCTAACCAAATCTGGAGGTAGAACAAGAAACTCGATGTCCCCCATGGGGGGCCGAGAAATAGGGGGGACAGAGAAGAGATTTTGGAAATAGCCAAGGATGGCTTGCTCAATATCGGGGGGTTAGTCCAGAAGGTTTTCACCTACCTAAGGTGTGCGATGGTGTTGTCTCTGCACCTGCAATTGGCAGTCTTATGAAAAAAGCCCGTGTTGAGATCCCCGGCCATTAACCACTTAATCCTGGATCTCTGATATCAGAAGATTTCCTCTTTTTTAGGATCGCTTGGTATTGGAGCTTAAGTTCATCTCTGTGAGTGAATTCCAGGCTCGTTAGGGGTCTGGATTCTTCTAACGAGTCTAGGGTTTTGATGGCTTGCAGTGTAGAAGTTTTTTGTGGCCCTAAATACCCTGGTAGGCCCTTACTCCAAGATTTTAGGTGAGTCTTCAATAATTGCAACTTGCGTTGAAGTTTGAAGCCTGCCCAACCATCAACCATGTTGGAGAGAGATGTCCGCCATACCGGAAATAGGTTGAGAAGGGACGGTTCTTCTAACCATGCCAACTCGAACTTGGAAGGTTTAGGTCTAGTCTTGGTCGGCTTGGAGTCTAGAAGCATGGGACAATGGTCGGAAGTGGGTTTAGGGAGAGCCAAAGAGTGAGTCCCAGGAAAGGTAGAGTCCCAGTCTATATAGATCAGGAAGCAGTCAAGCTTAGAGAGGGTAGGGTTGGAGGAGTGGTTAGAGCAGGTGAACTGAGCTCCTAGACAGGGAAGGTCAAGCAGGTTGTTCAGGGCAATGAAGTCGGAGAAGGTTGTTCAGGGCAATGAAGTCGGAGAAGGTTGTCATTACCAGATAGGGATGGGACCACCTTGTTACCTTGAAGTTCCCACCTATACACCAGATAGGGTGGGGCAAATTGGCAACCTGGTTGAGTTCTTCCCACAGAAGAGGTCTGTCGGCATCCGAATTGGGCCCGTAGACCGCAGAAAATTTCCAAGGCAAACCATCAGGTATCCTAGAGAGTAGGATGGTCACATAGTATCTAGAGACGAGGTGAGACTGCAGGGAGTGTGCTGTGGGGTCCCAAATAACCAATATTCTCCTTAGGCCCCTTCTACTGGGAATGCGATCCATTGGCAAGGTCTGTGTCCCCAGACTTGTCGAACCTGAATCAGGGTAGGTTTAGGGAGTTTCGTCTCAGTAAGAGCCAAAATGGTGGGTTTAAGCCTAAAACATTGGCCCCTGACTGCTGGCTTTTTGTGTGGCATTCCAAGCCCTTGGATATTCCATGAGAGTATCAGCATTGGGGGGTGAAGGCAAGAGGAGAGAGTTCCTAAGGGACCGCCTGACCGAAAGACCTTTGGGGTGATCTTTAAGCAGGATGGAGTAAAGGGAAAGGTTAGAGGAAGAGGGTGTGTTGTAGTTGATACTACAAGCCAAATTGGCTAACTCACAGGTGCCATTCTTGCTTACCCAAACTCGTGACTGCAGGTTGGCCTTGAAGAATTCAAGAAAAGGTCCATCGGGTCCGGTTTGTGGGAAGCCCATAACTTTCATGGCGTCCTTGATCTGTCCTTGGGCCGCATCGATTCCATTGATGTAATCGCAGTCCACTAAGGGGGGGGAGAGAGGATCCCCCATAGTGTCCACTGATAAAGAAGATCCTGCTGAGTCCAAGGTGGAAGGAACCGGTGTGGGCGAGGCTGGTAACACCGGAAACTGCCCAAGCTCTTTCTCCCAATGCCTTCTTACAAAATAGGGACCATGCCTCCTCCTGCTGAAGGCATTGAAGTTTATGCATGTAGGCATTTCTCAGAGCCATACCCACATGCCAGGTAGTCAAAACAATCCTGCTTCGATTATTGCAGTGGGGCAATGCATCTATCACCATATTCCAAAGATCATCTCGCCATATATTCATCTAAATACCAAGAGGAACTTCACCCTCGTCCATAGTGTCTGTGGTTGGAGTTTTCTCTAATCCATCTGTAGAAACTTTTCAGCAAATCTTTCAAGAGCCTCACTTGTTTGAGCAAAGCTGTCACTGCCACCCAAGAATGAATATCAAAGTTGTTCTTAATTGCTTGGTGCTTGTAGACGTACCTTGTGAGTTCAGTTTTCCTTTCTCCATCCTCCCCCACCGCGGAAATCACCTTGAGTTCCAAACCTTAATTCAATAACCTTCTCATCAAAGAGTCGATGTCTTTGTTCATTCCGACTACAGCATCTTCCTTGTGGCATTCCTATGTCGAACAAGTTGCGCCTGATCTTCTTCCACCCTTAATTTCAATCGGTTTAATTTGATATCCAAAGGCCTCTAACTACTATAGCCCACAGAACAACATCTCTGCGAACTTGTCTCACTCACACTCCAAAACAACAATGGTGAATTATGAGAGAAAATGGTGCTTTTTAACTATGAAGTTGTTTAAGGACGTCCTGTGCATTATGCACCACAACGATCAGTCCGTTCACTCAAGTCTTTTACAAAACAGTCGTCATCTTTCTTCTCTCTGCAGCAATCAATGAGGGACGAATACAGACGAGCACCGCCTTGAGTGGATGGATGTCTTTGTGCAACCTAGACGGCTTCCGTACTTCTCCAATCAAGGAGAACGGTCACTGCTGTTTGTGCCATCTCTCTGGTTTTCAAAATCACACTGAAACAGGGGCTTAGGTCAGTTTTTGTTGGGTGAATCTAAAATATATATATACGTTTCAATTTAAAAAATAAAAAATATATGTTTTCTATAAGAGAGAGATTGAATCATTGTTAGAAAACCAGGAGATCTAACCACTAACCGCCTATTGGCCGGTTTTGGTTTGGACGGTTTTGGTGATCGACCGGTAATTAAAAAAAAAAACTTATATAAATTCTTAAAAGTAAGGAATTTGGTTTGCAATTTACTTTTAATACTCTTTACATTATGGTAAAAATGAAAATTGTTTTTGTCATTAATACTCACTTTAACTCAAAAATCGATTCGTTAAAATCGATTTTTTCATTAATTTTTAATTTCATTTGAATGTGTTTTGTTTTAATCCGTCTTTATATGCTTTTCATATATTTGTAGATTTTTTTTTTGTATTTTTTTTTTTTTTAAACACTTTTTTGACTATTTGGGATTTGTTTGGTTGGAAGGGTTGAATCAGCTGATTTACCAGTTAGGTTGGTTAAGCCACTTTCGGGCCCATGTCTGGTTAATCATATCGGTTCGATTTTGTGAATTGAGATGTGAACTGAGGAAAGAAACTGAGGGAATGAGATTTTTATAGAGAACTTACTACGCTCTGATTTTAGGAAATAAACTTGATAAGTAAAGATTCCATTGTAATTTCCTAGAGTAATGATACCCAAGCGAGAGGTATGGCAGCTACCTGCGATAGGTACGAAGGGTTGGGGTTGAAATGGTGATGGCACTGTGGTGCGCGCCTTTTTGCCATAGACTTGACGTGAAGAAAACTACGAGCGCAAGACAACCAAGCAGATACGCATTAGCGCAATGGCTTTGGTGCTTGCCATTGTTTTTTGCTTTCGAGCTTGCTTTCAAGTTGTAGTTAGCTTTGCTTTCGAGTTTGCCATGCTTTTTGCTTTCAAGTTGTAGTTAGCTTTGCTTTCGAGCTATGGTTTGTTGGGTGCATGTGCGTTAGCGTATGTAGATGCGAAGACAAGTAAAAAAAAGGATGCACACTTCTAGATTAATGAGAATTTAGATTAATGAGAATTGGTGTAGGAATATCTCTAGGGTGGATTTAGGTCACATTTCTATCTTTAGGTAGAAAAAGACGTCGATATAAAAAAATCTTCAAGTTTTTTTTTGAGATCTTTACTAAAAATAGATTAATGAGAATTGGTGTAGGAATATTTAAGGGTGGATTTAGGTCACATTTCTATCTTTAGGGAGAAAAAGACGTCTATATCAAAATATCTTCAATTTTTTTTTTGAGATCTTTACTAAAAAAAAAAGAAAAGCTATATTTTTTAATAAGAAAGATATATATATTTTAATAAGAGAGTGATTGAATGCAGCTACAATGCAATATTTATGGAGAACTTGATATACCCTAATTTTATGAAATAAGAAACAAAAAGTTCTACAGGATATCAATATAGTTCTTGATTTTTATGATTTTTAATTTATTTCAATCTGGTTTTTTTGTTTATCTATTATCTTTAGCTTTAGATGAATTTAATGAAAAAATTCTACAGGATATCAATCTAGTTCTTGATTTTTATGATTCTTAGTTGATATCAAGCTGGTTCTTTTGTCCATCTATTGTCTTTAGCTTTAGATGAAATTATCCTCTCTATTCCTCAACTAAATCAAAATCAATTATTCAGAATTATCATTTTTAAAAGTTTATTATTCTATATTTCTCATTTTTTGAATGAATTTTGCAACATTTAAATAAATCTGATGATCCTGATATTCAATCGATATATAATATATAATATGATATAATATTATAAAATAGTTTAATATTTCAACTCAAGACCATGTTTGCTTTTTTTGGGTATTTTGGAATTTAATTTTATATTTTACCCATTTTTTTTAGAGATGGAAATTTATCAAAATTGCCACAAAAAAAAGTCTTGCATTTATGTCCATTGGAATCGGGTCAGATCAGGATCGGCCAGTGACCGATCCCGAGTTAGTCAACAATCTTTTAAACACTGATCCTGATGAGCTGCAAAGCTGTACTTACATTGAGAAAAATGCCTCGTGGACTTTCTTGGAGAAGAATGCAGGCGAAAAGAGGTTCTTTTCTTAGTTACTAAATTCCATCATTTTGCTTTACTCTTACAAGAAACTAAATATTCTAGTCCATCTTTCTTGGATGCTAAGAAAATATGGGGTAATGGTTCTGTTTGTTTTGAGGGGATTGATGCTCAAGGTAGTTCTGGTGATTCATGGTTTTTATGGGACCCTACAATTCTTCTGTGCTGTAACGTTTTTAAAACTGATAGATGTATTGCTATTACTTTTGAAGGGCCTCTTAGAAATTTTCTTTAGGTGCTAGTTAATGTATATAGGCTTAATAATTTTGCTCTTAAGCCTGTTTTTTTGGATGGAATTTTCAATATCTCTATGTCTTTTGGGTTGCCTGTTTGTATTGGGGGGGATTTCAACTGTTTCCAGATGAAATTTCATCATCGATTCGCTTTACTTCACATATGCACATGTTCAATGAATTTACCTCGGATTTTCTGTTTTTGGGGCACATTTCACTTGGTCAAACAATAATGTCAATTAGTTAATTCTTTCCAAGCTGGACAAAGTCTTGGTTTCTGTCGAATGGGAGAAAGTCTTTCTTCTTGTTAAGATTAAAGCTTTATCAAAGTTCTCTTCAGATCACCTGCCATTGTGTCTTCATTCTGATGAAGTAATTGCTGGTCTGAGGCCGTTTTGGTTTGAAATTGGTTGGCTTGAAGAGCCTGATGTTGTTGATATAATCAAACAAACGTGGGGTAACTGCGTTATTTTGGGAAGTACGGGGTATCGGCTATATAGGAAACTTAATTTGCTCAAGCATAAACTCATTGCCTGGAAGAAATCTACCAGACACCAGATTAAGTAAAGAATTGATAATACTGTTATGGATCTTGAGATGTTGGAAAACCATATTCAAGAGCAATAATAGTTCTCTATAGAATTATTGGCTAATAAGAATATTTTGTTAAATCAATTACATGATTTTCTACAATTAGAGGAAATCTATTGGAGGCAAAGGTCTAGAGTTAAATGGCTCAAGGAGAGTGACCATAGCACAAAATTCTTTCATGGTATAACTAACTCTCGCAAGAGGCTCGCAAGAGGCAAAATGACATTACACACTACGTATGCCTCGAGTTGTTGAGGGAGATTCTCTGGGTAAAGAAAATGCTATCATCAATCATTTTTTTAAGGCTTTCTCTTGTGAGTATAATCTTGGGGTTACCTTGGACAGGGTTCCATTCAAAATGTTATCCCCTGATTTGGCAGATCCTAGAGACGGAGGTTTTTAAAGAAGAGGTGAGAAAAACTGTTTTTGGGCTAGCAAGTGATAAGGCACCCAGACCAGATGATTTCCCTTTGGCTTTCTTTCAATGTTTTTGGGGATTGCTTAAATCAGATCTCTTTTCTATAGTAAAGGAATTTATGTGCAGTGGTAAGATTATCAAAAGCATTAATTCCACATATATTTCTCTTATTCCTAAAAAGGATATCATTGCTGACATATGAGAGATTAGGCCCATTAGCTTTCCGTCGAACCTATATAAAATTGATGCAAAAGGCTTGGCTAGAAGACTCAAAGTGGTCATCCCTTTTTTGGTTTCGGGTGAACAGTCTGCCCTTATTCATGACAGAATGATCTCATATAGTATTTTGATTGCACAAGAATGCTTTTACTCTAGATCTCTTAAAGGGAAAGTTGGGGTTGTTATCAAGTTAGATACAAAAAAAGCCTTTTACAGGGTTGAATGGCAAGTCTTTCAAGATATTATGAAGTGTATGGGTTTCAACACCAAGTGGATTTCTTGGATTTTGGGTTTCTTTCTTTGGCTCACTTTTCTATCCTAATTAATAGTTGTTCCAAAGGTTTTTTCAAAGCTTCTAGGGGTGTTAGACATGGTGGCCATCTTTCCCCTTTCCTTTTTTCCTTGATGACAGAAGGGTTCAGCACGATGTTTAAAAGTATAGTGAGGAAAGAAAGATTGGAGGGGTTCCAAGCTGGGACCAATAGGTATTTTATTTCACATTTACAATATGCTGACGATATTTTGATCTTTTGTGATGCAGATCCAGTCATGATTAAAAATCTCAGTGTTTTCGTCTTGTTCTGCCAACTAGCCCTGGGTCTCAAAGTGAATTTCCATAAAACCTTTACGGTTGAAGTTTCGTGTGCCAGTGATTTGCTTCATTCTTTGGCTCTTATTCTCGGTTGTAGAATTAACTATTTCGCTCTCAAATATTTAGGGGTTTATATATTTGCGGATTCCTAGGTCTGGTAGGACCTTTTAATACAACGGTACCAAGTTAAGCTGGATCTCTGGAAGTCCATGACTCTTTCCTTAGGAGGTTGTATTACCCTTGTCAAATCCACCTATGCAAATCTACCCATTTATCTCATGTCCATTCTATAAATGCCGAGCGATGTTATTAGAATCATTGAAAGGTTTATGCGCAACTTCATATGGGGTTTTTTTTAATGATGACCTATAGAAAATTCCATTTGGTAGCATGGGATAAAATTTGCACTCCAATGACAATGGGTGGCTTGGGAATTCGAAAGCTTAAATATATGAATTGAGCTCTTCTCTCTAAGTGGTGGTGGAAAATCATTCAAGACCCCAGTCAGCTATGGAAAGATGTCTTACCTGCAAAGTATGATTTTGAACCTTTTACTCATTTGATTAAAAAAGGGAGGAGGTAAATTTTCTTTACCAATCTGGAAGGGAATTTATAATTGCAAAAATGTGGTGCTCGGTAACTCTCGTTGGCTTATTCGTAATGGTAGCAAGATTTTATTCTGGTTTACTAAGTGGTATGGGGATCAGTCGCTATACGTTCTCTTTCCATATTTCTTTGCAAGAGTTAGCTCTTCGGCGGCAAAAATTTCAGACTTATGCTTTTGCTCACTTTTGGGTGCCTCCGTAGCTACAACAGAATGTCGGACCAAGTCATTTCACAATTTCAAAATTTATTATCTATAGTTCAGGATGCTTATATCTCACCTATAGATGAAGACAAAATTATATGGGAAAATGAAAGTGATCGGGTCTTTTATGTTACCTATCGACTACTATGATCATATAAGCGGTCCAATGACTATCTTTTTGCAATATGGAAATAGCATAAATATCTTGCTATAGACAAACTTTGAAAGTGGGGAAAAATCATTCCTAATATGTGTTTAGAGTGTGCAACATGAAGAAAATCGTTGCCACATTTTTTGTATTGCTCCTTTGCAGATGATATTTGGAAGTGGACTTTCAGTCTTTTGGGTATCATTTTTATCATGCCATTAGATCTTATTTCAGTTATTAATCATCTCAACTTCCCATCTTTGTCCAAAATCTTTAGAAGTGCTATTTTATGACAGATCTGGTCCAACAAACCCACTTTTGAAAGGAGATATTTGGATCGTGTAAGCATTAAAGATAAAATTTTGCAGACTTCATGGGATTGGTTCTCTATTACTGTTTATGGGAGAGGAATTTCAAGGGCAAATATCTTTGTTAATTTAAAGCTCTGCCTTTGTCTTATGTTCCAAAATACTGCCGATCTTTCACTGTGACCCCTCCTCTTGAAGATGCTTATAAATTAAATTTTGATGAAAGTTCTTTTGGGAAATCTTTGGTAAGCTGGAGTATGTGGTCTTCTTAGAGATCATGAGGGTATCACTATCTTCTCTTATGCTAGGCCATGTGGTTCTACCACGGTTAACCAGGCCGAGATGGTTTCTCTTCTTCAGGGCCTACAAATAATTGGTAGCAGAGATTTTCAAGGCATTATTCTAATTGAAGGACTCTCTCTCAATGTTATCAAATGGTGTAATCAAGAGCAAATAATCCCTTGGTCCCTTCATGTCTTCTACCCTTGGTCCGTTCACGTCTTCCATAGGGTTTCATTTTTTCATGCTTGTCGAGAGACAAATGATGCTGCTGACTGCTTAGCTAAGCTCCGCGTTTTTCTTTCCTCATTTTCTATTTTTGTTCCCCTAATTTCAACATTGTAATTTCATGTTCTTGCGTGTTTTTCTTTTCTTCTTTTTTTATTTTTGTTCCCTTAATTCCAATATTGTAATTTCATGCTCTTACTGCAATTTATCAATAAAAGCTTCTGAACATTGTAAAAATAAAAAAAAGACTAATCAGAATATCGGGATGACGGCCAAATATTTTGCATTATTTGAGTACTCGGTCAGAGTCCCGAATACTCGGTACTCGGACTCGACACCTTGGCTAATGGCGAGCTTGAGTTTCCCCGAGTTGGGTCTCCCACTAAAAAATATTAAAAAATCATAAAAATCTCAATAAATAAAGAATATACACACACACACACACACACACACATATATATATATATATATATATATATATATATATATATATATATATATATATATATATTATTTTTTACATTTTCTCATCATTTTGATAAAGATTGAAAAGTGTTTTGTTCATAAATGCTTGTTTTTTATATTTTCCCCATTTTTTCGATTATTTCGAAGAGACCTCAGTTAGAAGTTAATTTTTAAACTTTGTTTTTTTTTTTTAATTACTTTTTAACTTCATTTTGATATGTTTTACTTGATTTTACTTTTCTTAATTCTTTTTTGTATTTTTTAATTATTTTAACCTTTTTTTGTTGCTATAATGCTCGGCCCTACTAGGGTCGAGTTACTCATACTTAGGCTCAGTACTCGGATCGGACTCAGGCTGAGTACTCGCCCCAAGTAGTGGCTTCGAACGTTGAGATTTCGTCTGCATCGTCGGCTGTTTGATGTCTTTTATTTTTTGAAATTTAATATAAAAAACAATTTTGCCTACCACTAATGAGCTACAAAGCTATATTTTCGTAGAGATAAATGCCTCGTGGACGATTTTTGAGAAGGGAAAGGTTTCTATGCTTCCCCTACAACATAGAAGTTCTATCCTCCCCTACCATCCAGCCGTCCAATTTTGATCAAGAGAGCCACTCACCATTTGATCTTTAGACCCGACGTCTCAAAATATTTTATTTTTAATTTTTTTATACAAATTGTAAGAATATGAAATTTGGTACGTGTCATCTTCTCATTGGGTCACACCTATAAAAAATATTAAAAATAATTTTTCGATAACATATAATGACCAAAATAACCTTTGAAACTTTCAGGGCTATTTTGGTCATTTAATTTTATTGAAATATTTTTTTTTTATTTACTCGCTAGTGCGAGTTTAATAGAGGAATTGACGTTCAAAATTTGGTGTCAAAATAGTTTATAGAAAAAAAATTAAAAATAAAATAGTGTAGAGACGTGACATTGTGATTGGGGCAATCTTAACCCTCCATTCACAATGGATGGTTGGATAAAGGGGAGGATAAAACTTCTATGCCGTAGGAGAAGCATAGAAAGCTTGCCCTTTTGAGAAATGAGGAAAGTTTCCGAATCCAAAGTTTTCCTCTTGTGTCCTCGACTGTTTTATGACCCTTATCCTTAGAAATTAATAATTAGGTTTTCTTATAAAAAAGAATTTTGTTTAAAGAGAAGTGGGCCAAAAGTCTAGGGTTTCTTGATGTGCACAAAAAATTGAGAGGGTTTTTCTTCCAAAAATCTCAAAAGGTTTGGGGATTTCCACATAATTGAAGCTTACTTTCTCCGGTGAAAGTGGGAAAATGTAATAGATCCCACGGAGGTAACCCTATTTTTTTTTCTTATATTTTTTTTTCCTAATCTTCAAGTTAATTTAGGAAGAATTATTATAATTATGTTTTTGCATAGTAGATTTCATCTGTTTTTTCTTTCTTTGAAGGATTTTTCATGTAAATCTTGGTATTTGGTTTGTTTCTGATTTTTTTTTTATATACAGATTTTTGCATATTTTACTTCTTAGTGGTTGGGTATTTAGCCTTGTGATGGTTTTTTACTTGGAAAAACGTTTAAAAAAAAAGGGTAAAAAAAGATTGATTTTTCTTTTCATTATGAACTGATTGGCTGTACCATTTTTGGCCAATTTCCATGTATAACTCTCGCATTGGACACGTAAACGATTTATTTCTTCGTATTAATTTGAAATTGAAGACATTCTAAATATTACCAAGTTAGGAATTTCCGCAAATCAAAGAAATATAAATATCAAAGGTCCACAAATCTCGATCTCAGATGTATGAACATAAGAAAAAATGGATTTCAAATACTGGATAGTGCATCATGTATGTATTTTTTGGACTGTTAATTTTCAAGATTTTCAAGCGTTCATTGATTTGCCTGATCGACAATATTTTTTGAGTTTTAAGTTTTATAATTAAATATAAAAATAAAACTTTCGGCCATCACAAAGATTTTCTAGTACTGAAACAATGTCTTTCAACACTATTTATAGGTACGCCTTTGATTGTTTAGGATCTTGCTTTGTACAAACCACACCCTTTAGGCACACAAATGTATCACATTTCCCTTTTTTTTTTTTTTTTTTTTTTTTTTTGTGATTTATAGATGGTTTTATGTGCACATATACTTGGGAGCATAGTCTATGACCAAGATTATTTGTTATGATATTTTTTCAATTTGAGATTTTGATTACAGTTAAGAATTACTAGATGATTATTCTCTAATAATTGTTTTTTGAAATTTTAATTTTCTAACACTTAGATCTTGCCCTCTAAATTTTGAAAGGTATCTATTCAATATTGAGACATTAATTTTCAAGGGTATTAGGGAATATTTTTATTGTGGTCCAAAAATTAATTTTGAGATTTAACTAGAGGGAAAAATAAACAGTATAGTCCTGAAGGAATAGAAAATCCTTTGGCTTTATTTATATACCCCACGGTTTTCGATCAGAAACTAGGCTCTTGCACTGGCGCATGATGTCACGGTTTTAGAAAGGGCATAAGAATATAGCTGGCACTGCCATTTCGTCCCCCTTCTCGATACACAAGAGAATCTCTCTCTACGCACACCCCATTTGCCCATTTCCCTGGATATTCTCTCTCTAGAAATTTTCTCTTTCTAAAACTCTTTCTCTCTCTCTATCAATACTGGTGTTTGTAAACTAAGAACCGGCGGGTCAAATTGGAACCGGGCATTGGTTGATTTGATTTTAGTAAGTTTTGATGGTCTGGTCGGGTATTTAAAAAAAATTGACAAAATTATAAAATCTCAAAAAAGTAAAAGATTTATTTGTAATGTATTTTTTTAAGATGAATACTTATTTTTACATTTTTTTCATCTTTTTTAAAAAAAATTTTAAGATACCCTTGGGCAAAGATCAAATTTTTTAAAAAATTTAACTATTTTTCAACATGGCCCGCCTAATCAAAATTTAAATATACATTTGCCATTTTTTGTATTTTTTAAATAAATTTTTAGACGGGCCGGGCTTGTTTGATTAGGTGATTTGAATGGGCCGATTTACGGCTGTTTTGGGAGGGCAGTTGGATTTTTCGAAAATGAATACCGAATAGCACGCCACGCCCGGAAGTCAGTCCATTTCTGTGTAGGATCTCTCTTTTCTAGGTAAATTTATTCTCTCATATATGTCTCCCTTCTCTCACGATTTTAAATCCCCCTTCCTGGTCTATCTCTCTCTCTCTCTAACACGCGCGCACACGGAGACACGCATTAGCACATATATATCTCTCTCTCTCTAAGCCGCGCCTCTTCTCTCTCTCTAAAAATCTCATATAAATTTGTTTTGTTTTATTTTCTTACCTCGAATGTTCTGGCCGTTGCTTTGCCAGAGCGACATGCGCCCCCACAATTAACTCCACCCCTCCCCGCTTTGCTTCATTTATCTCTCCACCTCTAAATTTGGCGAACCTCCTCCAAAATTTGACCCCGCCCCCCTCCACCTGGTTTAGCGCACCTCATCCTTAGCCCCTCCCCCCCTCTCTCTCTAATCTTTATCCCTTCCTCTTTTTCTCTCTACAAAACAAAATAAGCATGGAGTGGCCACCAAACCAACCCAAAACCAGGTCCTTGAGATCTCTCTTATTTGGGCTAAAATCCCCTCCAAAAGAACCACCAAACCCACCTCCAGATTTAGCAGCAGAGGCTGGCCTCAAAGACCTGGCTCAGAACAGGGTCGTTCGAGCAGGGGCTATGAATTTCGACCTCAACAGGAGCCTTTCATGGATTCGATGCTCTGTAAATAGAGAGGTTAGAGAGAGGAGAGAGAAAGATAAGAGAGAGATGGAGTTGGGAGAGAAAGATAGCATGTTGGGTGGCTCCATATTGGGTTTTCCTCGTGGGAGGAGAGCGGATGGATCCATGGATGAAGGAAACGAGGAGGGTAGAGAGAGGAGAGAGAAAGATAAGAGAGAGAAAGAACGCATGCTGGGTAATTCTCTCGGGAAGAGAGAGAATGGGGCCATCGAATATTGGAACGATGGCGAGGTTGGACAGAGGATAGAGAACGAAAACAGAGAGGTTCGGAGGAGGGAGAAAGAGAAGACAGAGATAAACAGGAAAGAGAGAGACTCCATCTCTTACAATGCCAATGCTCCGGCAGATGAAGAGGATGCCATGGATTGGAGGGGGAAAGAGAGGAGAGAGAATGGCATGGGGCAATGCAGTTCTGGCGGAGGTCTCAGGCGGAGGAGGCGAGCACGAGAAGACCACCATTTCCCTCCCCCAATTCCCTCTCTTGCCCGCACAGGTAACCAGCCATGCCATACTCCATGGGTCTTGAAACGCTTCTACAAAAACGACGGTCGCTTAGTAATCCAAGAAATCAAGGTCAAGCACCATGAATACTTTAAGGCCAATCGATCAGATGGTAGGCTCACTCTCCGGCTCGTCCAGCTCGACCCCGACAAGCCCGGGCTCGAGCCCAGTCTCGACTCTGGTTTGAGCCCTCGCACTTCATCTCCATCACCATCACCTGCCATGGTTGATGATGATGAGATAGAGAGAGAAAGCGATGAGATAGATAGAGAGGCAGAGTTGCTTCAGTTTGAATCTAACTCGCCAAAATCAGCCACGCCTTCTTCGCCATTGCCGTCGTCGTTGTCGAAAGCCACGGCTTCGGTGTCATCATGTACATTTTCTCTCTCTAAGTTGGAGGTTGAATCCAGGGGTGGAGAAGGGGCGAAGGACGAGCAACCGGGTGTTGATATGAATCAGAATCACCATGTAACGGCGTTACTGCCATCGTCTACGTCAACACCATCATCATCGTCGATAACATCATCACCATCGTCCTCATCATCATCGTCGTTGATATCGGCATTGTCGTCGTCGATGACATCTCCGTCGCCGGAATTGCCATTGACGGCTATAGGAAGCAGCGGGGGAAGTTGTTTTGCTTCGAGGAGATTGGAATCACTCTTTTATATGCCCCCATTCACCATTAGGCCTGTTCATAGTTGAGTTGCTAATGTCTCTCTCAAACATGCATGGCATCCTTCACTCGTGCATGTTTAGTTTTTTACAGTTAAAGAGTTCTCGTGACTCTCTCTCAACTCTATTCACAACTACTCTTAACTTTCTCTCAACTCTATTCAAAACTAGACTTTCCTATTCACATTTAGATCTGTCATTATTTCTCTCTCGACTTTAATCAGTCGAGAATTTTTTTTTTTTTTTTTTGACGATCATCATGTATTCTCTCTCTTTTTCCGAGTCTGTTTAGAACTACTCGGTTTAGAATTAGTATATTTTCCGAGTCTACTCGAGAAGGGTGCAAAATTTTTTTGTACTTCTATATTGTTTTAGATAGAAATAGGAATGGAGGGGCCATCAATAGTGTTTTGGTCAATGTTTTGATTTCTAGGGTTTTTTCTCCTTTTGAATCTCTCTCTCTCTCTTCTTTCTCTCTCTATGAATGCAAATTGCACTTCTGGCTAGCATGCCATTCACGGATTTGCTAACTGTCTCCTGTATGATTGGGACTGACAGGTGGTGGTGGGTTTGACCCTTTTGCCCCTCTTTAAAATAACCCCTTTTGGTACGCGTCCAAAACTTCAGGATATTTATACAACCTTCGCCTACATATTCGAAAATATTACGAAAACGTTACCATGCTGTCATTGTGTTTTCCGGCAATACCCCTCAGCCGTCCAATATTGATGCGGATAAAAACCGCCCGATTCAGAATAGGAGCCCGAGGGGCTAGTCATGTTCCCTCAAAATATGAGGAATTGGTTGGTTTTTTGACCGAACAATCCATATATTTTGTTTATCTAATTTTTTATTTTTTTATTGGTTGATTCAGGTTTGATCGGATCAATTTTTTAGATAAACGATCTGGGTCACCGGCCTCCTTTTTTTTAAAACAACCTTTGCACCCCAGCATTGGGGAATGGCTAGGATGCTACATGACTCCAAATAGTATCATGAAATACATATTGCTGGCTCGGGCAGTCTCAAGAAATTGTATTAAACCCAATTGATCACATGGAATAGGGAAATAGCCAAAGTGTTTTAAAAATCGCCGGTTCAAAGTTGATGGGGGTCGCAGTACTAATTTATAATCCCTTAGTCTTGATGCTCATTGATTGAGCAAAAGTCCCAAATAAAAAAATTTAAATGTTGTGAGACACTTGAATACATTGAATTTCACATTCATTGGTTAAAAATGATTTTAACCTAAAAAAAATGGTCTGATAATATACAATCCTTCAAAAGAACATTCACTCCATATTGGAGACTTCATAGACTGATGTTCACTAAAAAAGTAGAGCGGCTTTACAAAGAAAAAATTCGCAGGTTCCGTCCTGACCCGGCTAGCTTTCTTTCTTAGATAGAGTTGTTAGTTTTTTTCTTTTCTATACATAATTGTACTAGTAATGTTCAAAAAAAAAAAAGAACGAAAATTTGCTGAAGGGCTATTCTATTAATCGATTCTATGTTTTTTTTTCTTTTACATGAAGGAAAAGTATGCGGTACCTTTGGATGAGACACAGACCGTTTGCTTGCTGTGTACTTGAACCATGATCTACAACGAGGTCACAAAGCTGGAACTTTTGGTTGTTAAATGTGTTTCTAGAGAGAGATGAGGTTGGGGCATTGGTTGGTTACGGGGACTGATGCTTAAACATGATATTAGACCTTTTATTCCCATTGTTAATGTCATCATCATCGTCAAAACTTTTTCTCAGCTAATAAAAGTTGGCTATCCCCATTATTAGTAACGTATAAAATGAAAAAAAAAATACAGACAAAAAGAAAAAAATGTTTTCACAGAACTTGTACACACCATTAGTTAGAGGTATTTTTGTTTCTCCACCCTGCGAAAAATAATAAAAAGGAAAATTGGATTCTTTTTAAGTAAATAGGAATAAGTTCCAGTTCTCTGCCTCACATGAAAGGAATGGCTCTCCCAGTGACTGATGAGGAATAAGTTCTTGTTGTCTACTTCACTGGTAAAACAAAATGTCTTCTGTCGTACCACTAAGCAAGGGACCTTTTTTTTACCCATATGTAGGGGACCCATCATTTTGTTTAACGTAGCCAAAAAAGAGCCACGTTCCTAAAATTAGGTCCGTTCAATTATGGGTGGTGCAAGCTATATTGGACAAACTCTAATTAATGCATGATATTGTTGTTGAGTCTATTCACTTGATTAGATATCCCTACGTCCATAAATTATATATTTGTAGATACATAAAAATTCATCTATTTATAAAAAAAAAAATCAATATTTTTTTTCCTCTCTCCCTTTTTTTTTTTCTTTGTCATTATGTGGCATCTTGTAATTAGACCAAGCTGGGCTATTTCTCATACCTAAATGAGTAGAACGAGAAATGATGTTTCTTAAAAAAAAAAAAAAAAAAAGAAGAAAAATGATCTTGTTCAAGTCCTCCCAAAAAGTGCCTTTCGCGCAGTTTCGATAGCTCACCAAAGAAGGAAATTATTTAGAATAGGCGTAAAATTTATATTCGTCCTGCTGTGCGGGAGCACATTCCGTTCTCCATTTCGGGGCCTGGGCTACGGGGACTAGTCTTTTCTTAAGGGTGCAGTTGGCGTATGGATGCGCCTTCAAATTTTATCATGGTGTATAGTTTTGATGTAAAATGTTTTTAGGATTATCTCAAAATTTATTTTTATATCTAATTATAAAATTTTAAATTTTAAAAATGATTAAAATCAAGTAGATCTATAAACATATGAAAATCTTAAAATCCTTTTATTTTTTATGTTCATACATCTCGATGTCAAGATGATCGATCAAAGGGTTTTTCAACATTAAAACTACCTTTTTCGATGGATTTTTGAGGTGCATCTGTAGCCCTACATTATAAGGTTGCAACCTTATATAAACTTTTTCCTTTTCTTAAAGAGAAAACAAAATTCACCTTCTAATATGGAAAATTGTTGTACGGGCCCAAATGGGTGGTCCCTCAAAAATAAAGTTTAAATTGATGGTGTAGATATTTTTTTCATTAAACTCTCGTAAAAAGATATTTTCCTCATAAAATTATTATATTTTAATTTTAAAATACATTTAATTAATCCGAAACATTAAATCCAAAATCCTCTAAAAAAAAGAATTAGGTCCTACATATAAATATAAATCCTAGGACTAAGAAAACTCAGAGAAACCAGGTCCCAACATTTAATTACTCGACCATACTAATTTAATGGTAATGGGTGTTATCCATTGTTGGAAAAATAGTCCGTTCTAACCGATAACCGCTTAGTTAGATCATAACCGACTATTACCAGGTTTTGGTTTCAGCTAGTTTTGGTGACCAATTGAGTATTTAAAAAAATTATATAAAGGCCCAAAAAGTAAAAGATTTTGTTTATAATGTATTTTTTTTTAATACTTCTCATCATTATGGCAAAAAAAAAATGGTAATTACTTCTTCTTTTTTTTTATTACATTTTTCATTTAAAAAAAAAATTCAAAAATACCCTTAAGCATAAATCGATTTTTTTAAATTCATTTTGTTCATTAATTTTTAATTTCCTTTGGATGTGTTTTGTTTAATCATTATCTAAATATACTTTTTAATATTTTTATTGTATTTTGGTTAGTATTTTTTTACTGTCTGAGATTTAATTGGTTATAACGGTAGAACGGACCGATTAAGTCCGTTGCTTCCGAGCCTATATCCGATTTTTCTACACTAACCTCATCACTGTCCAATCAATAGTTGGACAATGATGGAGAGAGCAGGAACTGCGTGTCCCAAGCGGGACAAATGATCGAGTCAATTCATTCCTCTTTTCATCGGTAAATGAGGCAACCGCGTTTCCTAGGTGAGAGAAACAAATGGCGTTGTGCTGCATGCATGCTGTAAAGCTTACCAACATTATAACAACTCGAATGCTATATTCTCCTTCTCCAGATTTTTGTTTTGTAAATCCTCATAAAATTTTAAGTTCGAACAGTAATCATTGTGTGAAATTATATTTTGATCTATATTTTTATAAATTTTATGTTGAGTATTTATATTGATAATAATATTATGAGACCCTCCCACATCCATGTGAGTAAGACTCCAACTGATCATCATTAAATTTTGATACAGATATCTAGAAAAGTTATCAATAAATCCATTCACCCAAATCTCACACTCATGTGATAACTTTTATCAGGATCTGTGTCAAAATTTAATAGTAATCATTTGGGGTCCTACTCATATAGGTGTGGGAGGGTCTCATAGTGTCATTACTCATTCATATTTGAAAAATGTTTATAATAGGTGAGGCCCTAAATTTGATAATCTCAACTTCAAGACGTGTAGAACATGAGAAAAAATAGATTTCAAGTATTGCAAATAGTATATCTTGTAATGTATTATCTAGACCGTCAATTTTCAAGATTTTCAAGTATTCATAAACCTACTCGATCTACACTATTTTCAATCTTTAAGTGTTACAATTAGTGATGAAAATGAATTTTCAGACCATCAAAAAACAAATTTGATGCTGAAATAATATTTTTTTACACTACATAAGGTACATCTTACTTTGATTGTTTACAGCCTCATCCTTATAAAAATTGCACCTCTTATATTTTATATTTCAGTTTAAACTTATTCTAATGTTGCCAACATCAGATGTATTTTCTTCATTTGTTTTTATTTTTGTGATTTTTGGAGTAATTTGGTGCTCTACATATCAAACCGATACCAATTGAATCCATATTTTCTAGAACTGAGCTAGGCCTATGGGATCTATATTTGTTCACCGACAAACACACATACCGTTCGGGTAACTTTGATGAAGTCGGCCTGTTTGTATCCAAGCCTAATTGAAATGTAGGTGAAAACTTAGGTTAAGGTCAAGTAAATCCAAACCAGACTATTTCAAACTAGGTTCATACTCGAAACCAATTTGGTTGACCTCACATAATTATCAACCCTAATAGTGGCATTTCCAGGGTTTTAAATTCTGAGACTGTATATTATGAGACCATTTATTTTTATTACAAGGAGGTCACAATTGCTATTAGCCACTAAATTTCACATGGGATTATATATAATGAGACCATTTACCTTTTTATACAAGGTGGTCACAATTATGTACAATCATCCGATGTGAAATCTGATACTTTTGGTATGTCACAAAGTTGGAAAAAAAAAGTTTTGTACTTTGAATCGGGTCAATGATATACTCACAATCTCTTAATTTAAAATATGAGGGACAATAGTGATTGTAAGATCTTTTTATCACAATCTCTTGATTTAAAATATGAGGGACAATAGTGATTGTAAGATCTTTTTATTAATAGTAAATAAACTCTTTGTATACTTTTTTTTTTTTTATATTCCATCTTAAGGATCGGACGGTGAAGACGATCACGACCATATCTTTTCTTACTCAAGAGGAAGATGATGTAGTTTGCTGGCTTCAGTTCTTGAATGACTTTGTGGTTAGGTCAATCGTGCATGTGAGGGTGCATCTTCGGCTCGTGTGGTTCTTGGGCCCACTTTATTCTGTCTTAACCCCCACACGCTTGATCGCAACTAACTTATTACACGTGTGACTAGACACTTTGCTGTCCACTTCGTACTCGTGTGAAGGCTGATCTTTCTAGTTTACACTTACACACGTGACTAAGCAGTTCTTTACACGCGTGAAGGATCCACTCTCCTCATACTTTACACTTTCCCACGTGATTGATGATTGTGCCTGTTCAATTGCCACCTTTCTATCTCTTGGCGAAGGTTTGGTGGTGATTTGTTGAGAATTTGGTTTGAAAGGGTTGCAGTCTTAGCAAAATAAGTAAAGCCCCATCTCATAACTCACCAAAAATTGTAATTGTAATTGTAATTGTAATTGTAATTCGAGTGTTGATTTTTTTTAAATCCATTGTATCATATTGAACATTGTGGTTGTGCAAAAAAAGTCAGGATTTTAAATTTTAAAATCAGTGTATATTACAACAAATCATCTAGGCCATCAATTTCGCCCTAAAAATAAATGTTCACATATCTACAAGAGCTATACCATTTTTTGAGTTTCAAATATTATTGTAAGTGTTGGAAATTAATTTTAAGGCCATGAAGATTTTCAATGCGGAAAGTGCTTTCCATATGAGGATTTGAAATGAGGTTTTATGGCCCTATAGAAACTCCATCCTTATTACCCATGAATTTGAGACAAACCTTCTTTTCGAAAACCTTGGTTGAGAATTTGGTTTCCACCTCTAGTATGATGTATCTTTAGAATTTGATACAACTTCAATTTCCAAAACAATTTGTTGGCTATAGTTAGTAAGAAGACCATATCCTCAGCAAAAAACTTTATATAGAATATTGTGCTTGTGCGTGTCAACGTGTTATATTTAGCTGCTACCAAACATTATTTTAAGAAAGTATAAGGTGAGATCATAACCAGGTTACACTCGCTCCTAGCTGTCAAATTAAATTTAATGACTAATAGTGTATTATTTATTATAATGTGTTTGTGCGTGTCAACGTGTTATATTTAACGGAAAAAGTTTATATAAGGTTGCAACCTTATCTCTATAGCTATGGATGTGCCTCAAAAATTCATCGGAAAAGATGCATTTAATTTTGAAAAACCCTTTGATTGATCATCTCGACATCGAGATGTATGAAAATGAAAAATAAAAAGATTTTAAGTCTCAGAAATAGTGCATTTTACAACATATTATCTACACCGTCCATTTTCAAGATATTCATATGTTTATAGATCTACTTAATTTTGACCATTTTTGAAATTTAAAATTTTATAATTAGATATAAAAATAGATTTTGAGATAATCCTAAGAACATTTTACGTCAAAATTATATACCATGATAAAATTTGAAGGTGGACCTTACCTCTACAGCTACGGATGCATCTATATGCCAACTGCACTCATATTTAGCTGCAACACCAGACATTAACTCTTTTGATAAAGTATAAGGTGAGATCATAAAGAGGGTACATTCACTTCTAGCTGTCAAATGTAAAATTAAATGATCAAGAGTGTGTTATTGATTGTGCACAATGTTCAATAGTAATTTTCTCGAACTTTATGGCTCATTCTTATTGTCCAATTTTTGAAATCTAATGGTTAGGAATGAAGGGCACATTCTTGTGCCAAATAGAGACAGTCTCCTAGTATACATTCCCTAAACTTTTTATGGGACAATACGATTATGACTAGGACAATGCTATTATGGGACTCAGGGCTTTCCGGGCGTTCTTCATTTGTATGTAATGCTATTTGAGAGTTTGAGACTTGGGGGGGCTTTCTGGGTGCTTTCAATTTGAGTGCAATGTTATTTGAGAGTCGGGGCTTTCTAGGTGCTTTTAATATGTGAGCTTGTTTAAAAGACGTGTGAAGCGGGCCGAGCGGGCCGAGGCCCGCGAAAATTGAGGTTGTAGTTTGCGCCAAAGAACGGTTTGAAACTTTTCTTGGTTTAGAGGGTAGGAATGACACCCCTCAACTGTCCTTTATTCGCATCACACGGTTGGGGAGTTTGGTGGTCAAGCTCGGGAATATTAAAAAATTCAAAAAAAATCATATTGAATCTAAAAAATAATAAGGAATTTATTTGTGTTATGTTTCTTTATGTAATCTACCATTTTGACAAAGATTGGAAAGTGTTTTTGGTCATAAATACTTATTTTTACATTTTCTCTCTTTTGAGTTATTTGTAAAATAACTCCCATCACAAATACATTTTTTACTACTTTTTTTAACCTTATTTAATTGTGTATTTTTTCATTCTACTTAAAACACATTTTTCATCTTTTGGGATTTCTTGTTTTTTTGTATTTTTAGTTTTTGACACTTTTTTGCCTGACCGGACCTGCCGACTTGAGCCAAGTAACTCGGAACTCCGCCCATGGCCCAGTTCCAATCCCCAAGTCGTGGTTTCCAGTACGGTTTAAAAGTGTACTTTGCTAAAAAAAGCATCATAACAGTTTACAAGATAATATAAAAGTGTACTTTGCTAAAGGTAGCACCATAACAGTTTACAAGCTGAATAGTATGCGTTACTTATGGTTAGTTATGACAGTTTCTTCGAGGAGGTGAATCAAAAAGGAGAGAGGCAATATGCCTCAAGCGAATGCCTAATAGATTTAAATTTTTTATTTTTATTATTTTTGGGTTAATCATTAGGAATTATAGGCTCCTACCCATATTTTGAAAGAGTCAAATTTTTTTTTTAATTTTAAGTAAAAATAGAAGTCACGGCCATATTTTCAAATGCCTAACGGTTCTACATAGAACAATGGTGAGCAGCATGTAAGACCTAACACATTATCTTCTGAGTTTGGTTTGTACAGGAATGCATATTTATATAAGAAAAGAGCTCGCCATTGATTTATTTATTGTTACATACCCTTGATTTGTATCTCAATTCCATAGGGTACATACTTGAGTTTATTAATGAAAAGTTATTAGAACATGATGATTTAAACAGGTACTCTTGCATACTTTTTGGGTCAGTTTGAATGTACTTGTTTTTCATGATAATTTACTATTGGAAACTGTTTCCATGCGGCCAGCCCGTATATTGTAGAAATGTGAGCTTAGCAATAAATATATTTTTTAACTATATTTTGATCCGAAATTTTAGAAAATGTATAATCTTTAACATGGAGATCACGAATATGATTTTTTTTTTTAAAAAGTACAAATAATAATTATATTATTGGACTGTTGGTGACACTTGTTTTTAAATGGACAACCTATTTGTATCTATGTTTAAGATGAATGCTTTACCCCTTTGGACCACATATTGTAGAAATGCGGTCCAGTACAGATGAAACAATTTTCCTTTACTATTTCAATAAAATTGACACTAGGACGTAGTATCTATCCTAAAGTTAATCGACATACAATTATAGGTAGGTTTATATACAAGTGTATCTTTTTTTTGAAAAATTATTTTTACTCTATTCAAAATAATTTGCGGAAATCACATGTTTGAGTACGAAATAGTAAGAAATCACGAAAAATCAGATAAATAAATAATATTACACATAATACAAAATACACATCAAATAAATAACAAAATAATGTTATCCAGATTATATTAGTTTTGGGAAAGTATATAATGTGACTATTTACCTTTGGCACAAGGTGGTCACAATTAATCTTGACCATTTGATGTGAAATTGGATGGCTACATTTATTTTATTGATGAAGATCAAAGTTCAAAAGAAAATTTCTCGAGCTCTGTGACACAGCCAAGCTATTAGATTTCACATCGGATGGTTATAAGTAATTATGATCTATCTAAAGGTAAATGGTCTTATTGTATACATTCCCATTAGCTTTAGAGAATATAACACAATCTAGATTATCATCCAAATAACCCCTTTTAATTTTTCTGAGAATAAATCATCAAACACTTAAAAATCTATATCCAATCTCCCAAATAATGTGACTTTCGTTCAAGAAAGTGTTCTACTATAGAATTTAGATAACCACCACTCTAACCGTTGGATGTTAACAAGGGTGGTGGTGTATGCTCTCAAAGGCCATCAATGTTTTTGAAGAATTTTGATGAACTGTGCAAAGTAACCCCGGCCGTCTATTGTTGACAGTGGACGTTCAAACGGTTGAAGGACCTGTTGCATCATGCAAACAACACAAATGGCTACTATACTGTAGGATCCTCAGGAACCTCTCGCTTGCAGAATTAGTAATCTCAAATATTGGGATTGCAACTAAGATAATGTACCTGGTGGCTTAGTATGAAATAGATGAATACAACCACGAATCGAATGCAAAAATTAATCCAAAACTACGAGCACACCACAGTAACAAATGGATCTATGTGGTTTGCCCAAAATGGCTACATCCACAGCATCCGTATGTTAAAATCTTATTTCAATGAAGATTATGGTTTTGGTTTACAAGCTTTAAATGCTAGTAAAAACCTCACCTATATTCCCCTCTAAACCCAATTTGCGACCAAACAATACTGCCGATCAATCTCATCATTCCTATCATTACATCGCTAGTAGAAATAAAATTTTGAGAGCACTCCAGAAACTTTCTTTCTCTAGAGGTGGAATTTAAATAACTCAAATCCCATGGGAAAACGGCCTCTCTCTAGGTGGTCATGTCTATCTTTGGGAGACTAATATCCTTCTTGGAGATCTTTTCCTACGACCCAAAGGGGTGACCTTTAAAAATATAAATATTATGTCTTCGTGACCCCATTTTATAAAGATCATTAGGGTCTATTTGTTGCTTCTCAAGAAAGTTTATTCTTTTCTTTTTACCATAATACTTTTAATATTCAGAAAAAAAATAGGTGCGGTGATTTTGATTATCACCAAACCTAACATATATGACATTCATTTCCAAAAATTGAATTGGCCAAGTGAACCATCTTAGAAATGAAGTTACGATCGGTGAATCGGTGATCAGGATGAGCAAATCGGACTAATTCTCTGGTGCCAGAATTAGTCCCCAAAAAATAAATAATAATCTAAGTTTTAAAAATAAAAATAATAATAAAATGGACAAGAACTAGACAAGTCAAGCAAATGTTGATCACCAAGAATCTGACAGAATTGTCTTGTTATTTGATAGAACTGCGTGAGTCTATGGGAAATTGTCTGACTCCTAGTTCCGATTAGGAACCAAGTTTGTCCCCACAAGTTCTTTATCTAGATCGGCGATTTCTAATCCATATCGTTCAATCATTTCTCAAGTTCGTCATCAAAGATTTTTATTTTATTTTATTTACTTATTAATTTAGGAAAGTCATCAAAGATATCCTCCTTGTGCCCAAGCCACTGAACAAATTGGGCAAACTTTATCAAAGATATCCTCCTTGTGCCCAAACCACTGAACAAATTGGGCAAACTTCATCAAGTTATTGATGATGTTATTGCAAAGGTCTTGTTACAAGTTTCAAGACATCTTTGGGCCATGGGAGTTTAATTTTTATGCGTTTGAATTTGGCAGGTTTTCAACAGCGATTTCATCAAAAGACTGGGTTCAAGACAACAGCTTAACAGGAAGGCCATCCATGTTGGAAGCCGGATGTTGTGGGTTCAAACCCGGCTCAAGGAACCTGAAGATATTTTGGGTGTTAAAAATTGCCGATCTTACTCAGAATAGCCTCATTTGGATCTGGACGGATAGGTTGGTGATTTTAGCTTTATGGAACTCCTGGAATCATCTCAATACTCCCGGTTACTAACTTTTTTTTTTAATCTTTGTAATGTATAGCTCGATTCTAATAAATCAACTAAGTCAAAACAGGACAAATCAAAATTGTACACTTGACAATTCAAAGCTTTGATTCCAATTTCTAGGGAACTCCTTCCTTCCAATAGTTCAAGTGAGGAGAGTTTCAAAACTCCATTAGAAAGGTTGAACCGGTGCTCGAAAACCCTTCAATTGATCATCTCAATCTCTTAAAAAACTAATTTCAAGTTCTAAAAATAATACTTCTTATAATATATTATTGGAATGTCAATTTTCAAGATTCTCAAGTGTTTATAGATCTTCTTGATCTACACCATTTTATGAGCTAAATTTCGTATGGGAAATGACCTTGTGAGACCCTCCCACACCCATATGTGTAGGACCCCAAACGATCACCATTAAATTTGGCACTTATCTCTAGAAAAATCAAGTCCCACACCATATAATAACTTTTCTAGAGATCTGTATCAAATTTAATAGAGATCATTTGGGGTCCTACACATATAGGTGTGGGAGGGTCTCATAGGATCATTGCTCATTTCATATTTAGGGTGGAGATTAATTTTCAAGTAATCATAGGAACTTTTGAAAACTGCATGTTCTAACAGAGTTTGGATATGTACCTTACTCTGATTGTTTAAGGTTGATACTTTATAGAAACTGTATGGTGCCTAACATAGGTAGGGATATACCTATTTGATATTTTGCCATCCCCACATCCAAACAAGGCCTGAAATTTTACAGGGACGCCTCGTTCTCTCATTAAGAGGCCCCCGACCGACCCTCGCAATGACTAGTTGCGGCTCACATCACCATTTTTCTCATATTGTTATTAGAAAACACGTTTGAATAATGAATTAGAATTTCAAAGAGTACACAGGTAAATGTTCAAGGAAAAACTCTCTATACTTCTCCTATTGTATAGAAGTAATACACTTTATCCCCCTCCCCTCACCCCCCCCCCCCCCCCACTATTTAGCCGTTCAATTTAGATCAAGTGAGTCACTAATCATTTGATCTAAATCCAACACCTCAGAGTATTTTATTTTTAATTTTTTTCTACAGATCATATGAATATATGAAATTTGGTGCATACCATCTTCTCAATGGGGTGCATCTAAAAAAATATTTTGAATAAAATAAAGTAACCAAAATACCCTTGAAACCTCTGGGTGTATTTTCTCATTTTATATTATCGGGAATACTTTTTTATAGTTTTTGCAAATGCAAGTTTATGAGAGGATTGGACGACCAAAATTTATGTCAAAATTTTTTGTAGAGAAAAAATAAAAATTAATAAGCATAGAGGCGTGCATTATGATTGGGTAGAGGAAAGTGTATAACTTTTATACATTAGAAGAAGTATAGAAAGTTTTCCTAATATCAAAGGGTCAAGATAATGGGTAAGCTTTCTCCATTGTATAAAATTTATATACTTCCCCCTATCCAACCGTCCATTCTGAATGGACGATTGAGATGACTCCAATCACGATGTCACGTATCTGTACTATTCTATTTTTAATTTCCTTTTATAAATTATTTTAACATAAAATTTTGGGCTCTCCCTTAAACTCGCACTAACAAAAGATATTAAAAAATATTCTCAATAAAATAAAATGACCAAAATACCCCTAAAAGATTTAAAGGGTATTTTGGTCATCATATTTTATCAAAAACTTTATTATATTATTATTTTTAGGTACGCCCCATTGAGAAGCTAGTATGTACCAAATTTTATTTTTATATAATTTATAAAAAATAAAATAAAATAAAACGCTTTGAGACATTAGATCTAGATCAAACGGTCAATGGTTCACTTTATCTAATTCGGAAGTATATACCTGCTGGGGAAGTATAGAAACCATTCCCCCAAGAGAATTGAGCTTAATGTTGTAGCTTTTGGCATCGGATTTGACATTGACTTTTAGGTTATTCGGTAGTTGTTGTGCGCATTTATTATTGTCTAGTGCCTTAAAGAGGGTCGCTCAAAATGGAAGGCACCTCGTTTGATGCCGGATGCCGTTGGATCTAGAAATTGAGTAGTCTTCAATTCTCTTCAATAAAAAAGGAATAAATATAAAGAAAAAGTTTATATAAAGTCTCAACCTTATACTGTATGGGTACCATATACTTAAAAAGTCTATTAGTGTAGGTTATTCCTATACTGGAAAACCCTCAATTCGGTCATTTGGACCTCGAGATTTATAGACATGAAAAAAAATGGGATTTTTAGTCCTAAAAATAGTTAATCTTCTAATACATTATCTGAATCGTCCATTTTTAAGATTTTCCAGTGTTTATAGATCTGCTTGATCATCACCATTTCTAGAACTTTAAATTTCATAATTGGGGCCAGAAATAGATTTCATATCATTGCAAGGCTTTGTGGTACCGAAACTATATTTTTGGCATAGTTTTGCTGTGTACCTTAATTTAATAGTATAAGGTTGGAGCTGGTTATTTTGGCAAAACAATAGGGCTAGCAACAGGCCAGGCCTGCCTTGGCCCTAGCCCGGCCCTAGTGCCTATGGGGCTGGCCCAGGCCTATCCCTTCCCTTGTGCTGGCCAAGCTCGACCAAATAGAATCTCTTATAAAACTAAAGTCCTGGAGGGGCCAAACTGGGCTGGTTGTGGCCTAGGCCCGGCCCTAGGGCCACATTATGTGTCCAAGGTCTTAAATTTTTAGGGCCGGGCCGATCAGGCCGCTTTGCCCATGCCAGTCCTAGGCAAAAGGACGAAGGGGAAAAACATTTTGAAAAATCCTTGCAAAATGGGTCGACTACAATGTACAAAAAAATGGAGAAAAAATAATGAAGACCATCAAAACTCAAAGCAAGCTGATTGAAGAGAAAAAAGTAAAAGAACACTATGAGATTTACCTGTGTTGTCATTAATGTGATTATATCTACTAGTGAGAAATTATGATTGTTTCACTGTCATAGCTCTTAACATGTATCAGATGACTTTTCTTGTCGAAACCCTTTCTTTAGGTCAAAAATAAATAAGAATATCATATAATATCTTAAAGAAAAGTATAGAATGAGAGGATTTATTTTTGGTACAAAGTAGTCACAAATAATTTTGACTATTATAAGGTGGCTGCATTTATTCTATTGAACAAACCCAAACTTCAAAAAAAATTCTCGAATTTTGTGATACATTTAAGCTATTAAAGTTTATATCAGATGGTTGAAAGTAATTGTGACTATCTTGTATCGAAGATAAATGGTCTCATAGTATACAATTCCTATCTTAAATCCTCATCTTAACTTTAACCAAATAACATATCCATATGACGATATATCCCCACAAGTCCCCGAAGTTTTGGGTTTAGGGTTTCCACCCACAAATCCCTACTACGAGGCAGCAGTCCTGAGTTGGATCCTGGACTGTAGAAATTAGGCGCATGGAGTAGGCGAGCCTGAGATCGACATAAATATTTTACAACAAAAATATAATTGTTATTTCTTTTCTTTTATGGGTTATATGTTGGCAAGCATATTTTTTACTTTTCCACAAAAAAATATGTTCGCAAACACCATAAGAGTTTAGCACTTAATTGCTTTTAATTTTGCAGCAAGTTCATTCATAGTTAATAAGACCAGGCTAGGCAGTCTAGTTCAATAGTTAGGAGTCATCACCGGTGCATAAGCTATTACAGTCTAAAACAAAAAGAAGGTTTCATTGGAAGTTTGTCAATAATCATTGAAAGTTTGTCAATAATATTTAAAACAAAAATAAGGTTTTATTGAAAGTTTGTCAATAATATTTGACTGCTTCTAGCTAGTTGTGTGTATGGTGGCTTTGACCTGGTTAAATCAAAATGAGCAACTTTGTTTTACAATATATTTTATATTTTTAAATTATCATGATTGTTATTTTTGTTTTTTTAAAATTTGATCTAACTTGTCAATTTGGTGACTAAACTTGTTTTGGCTTAATCAAACCACTCATCAATTCAATAATTGATCTAATTCATAGAGCACTAAATTCAATTTTGAATTTTGTGTACATACTTTGCCTACAAGTAAAGACAAAGGTTAGATTTAGGAAAAACCATGAATGAAGCGGTTTTTTTAGCATAATCATGATTTCGTCTTTTTTTGAAAAGTTTACATGGAGGTCCCCCTTATTTGTGTTTTTATTCTAAATTGGCTGTTGATGTTTTAACCGGTAATTTTTTTGTTTTTTAAGAACAGTCTAATGGCCTAATATCGGATCACCGCATTTATTAGAAAGTCCAATATTAGAAACATCGGACTGCGCCAGTTTGAAAATTAAGAGCTTAGGTAGAGACTCTATTTTCGTGAAGTAATAGCTTAACTAGAGACTCTATTTTGGAAAAGTACGAGCGGGTAAGTACTCATATTAAACGGTAGAAATTTCAAAAAATTTGCAGTCTGGTGGACCACCTAGAAAAACATATGGTCCTTGAATATTGGTACAAGGGCAATGGTGTTTGCAGGGTGGGTAAGATGCTCAAAACGATCCATTTTTTTTTTTTTTTAACTTGGTCCGATTTTTCAAATTTTTTTAAAAAAGAAGAAGTATGGACAATCTAATATTTTCAATATTAGACTACCCCGGAAATGGTCGGTTTGATATCTAAGGCATCATCCTATTCCAAAAAAAAAAAGAAAAAGAAAAGAAAAAGCCAAAAAATAGATATAATGTTTGTAACATCAAACTAGTAAGAAAACTTGAATTAGGAAACTGGAAATTTTTTGATTTTTTATTTTTTGAAAATACCTCCACACAAAAAATGAGAAAATATGAATCAAACTGCAATTCCAATAAATCTATGTGGAAAATATGAATCAAACTGCAATTCTAATAAATCTAAGTGGTTGCAAGTAATTTTTCCTTAAATTTAAACAGATTCTTAACGCCGGACTCACATAGAATAATGAAAACAAGCGAAGCATCCAGTACTGTATACGGTCTCATTGCATACAACAAAGAAAAGGGTGTTTCCAAGAGATCCAGTCTGAAATTCTTAGGGTTTTCAGAATTTTTATTCACTCTTTGTTTGCTCACCACTAGGTCCAAAAATTTTATTCGATTTCTAAATCCAAACTAAACTACTAATAAATGGGTGTGGTTTGTGTAGAGCCAAGGCTCTAAACCATCAAAGTAAAGCGCACCTTTAAATACTGTCAAAAAATATTGTTTCAATATTGGACATCTTTGTGATGACCTGAAAATTTATTTTCATCTCTAATTACAAAATTTAAAGCTTCAAAGATAACGTAGATCCAGTAGATCTATGAATACTTGAAAATCTTGAAATTACAATATGCACTATTTTTAAAGCTTGAAATCCATTTTTTCTTGTGTTTATAGATCTTGAGGTTGAGATGTTCAATTTGAGCATTTTTTAGCTTCAAAATAACATCTTTTAGTGAATTTTTGAGGTGCACCCTAAATTGATTGTTTAGAACTTCGGCTTTTTATAAACTTTTTCCCTAATTGATAGACCATAGAATATTCAAGTTTTGGCGTTTTGATTTAATCGACTCCAAATACTAAAAGTCAAAGAAGAATATACACATATGGCTGAGCTTTTGTCTTTGGGTGGATCAGTGGGGATGATGGTGCCCTACTCTTATTTTATTAATTAAAAGTTAATACAAGGATTACAACAAAGAGACCAATTGAAAGGGAATCTTTGCCACATCTGAAGTGAGAAATAAAGCAAACATTATACTTTGAGTTTTTGTGGCAATGCATATATAATTTGCACAAGTTTAAATACGACTTGCCTTTTCATCTTGATGAAACTTTTGAGAGAAAATATTTTTTTTGTCAATATTATGCATTAATTATAACATGATTGATTTGGACATGTGATATTGTTCTCTTCTCACTTCTAATTATTCAAAATCATACAACTATGGTTTCTATGCGTATTTATATGAGCTAAAAGGTTATATTATCCCACTTCGATTCCCTCCCTTGCAAAAAATGTTATCTTCGAGTATTTTTAGGACCTCAAAATTTGGGTGTGTAATCTCTTCAACCTAACAACTTAAAAAGGAAAATATAAATAAAATTGAATACACTCTTATACTTGAAGAAGTATCATCCTAAAATATAAGAAAGAATGTCCCATTTTTCCATTTCCAACTGTTTGATCTAAATGGTTAACATCTTAAATCCTTTTTTCTCAAATTACTCACACTGGAGATGATCTTTAACACTACAAAACCAACAGTATGAGATACCCTAATTTCATATCATCTCCACCTTGGTGATGAATGCATCACGTTTCATAATTAGGGCTGTTAACAAGCCGGGCTAGTTATTGCCTTAGCTCGGCCTAGGTCTAGCTCTGCCCTATCAGGGCAAGGCTATTCTAAAATAAAAAATAAAAAACAAAAAAATAAAAATAAAAATAAGGAAAAAGTTTAGATAAAGCTGAGGCTCTAAACAATCAAATTAGAAGCCACCTCAAAATTTTCATTAGAAGAGTTTTTTTTATGGCCAAATATCCTCAAATCAGTCATCTCGATATCAAGATGCATGGACATGAGAAAAAAATCGATTTCAAGTTTTGGAAATAGTGCATCTTGTAATGTATTTTTGAACCGTCAATTTTCATGATTTTCAAGTTTTTATAAATTTGCTCGATCTACTCCATTTTTTAAGCTTTAAATTTTATAATTAAAAATAAAAATATATTTGAAGGCTATCACAAATATTTTTAATATTGAAACCACATTTCTCGACATATTTGAAGATGTACTTTATTTTGATTGTTTAGAGCCTCGGCTCTATACAAACCGCACCCTTTACAGTTTTACGGACAACTCGGTCATTGTCATATTTCCAATGTGTAAAATGTGTCTTTTTATATGTATTAAAGACGGAAAATTGAATATGAATTCGCCTTGTTCGGAAACCAAAATCCCCGTGCAGGTTTAGAACAAGAGATCTCCGGTTTCTCTTCACTGCCTACAGCAGTTTTTTAATGGCGGTTTCACAAGAACCAGAGGTGGTTTTGATCACAGGTTGCACAATAGGTAGTATTGGCCATGGCCTAGCCCTAGCTTTCGCTTCTCATGGATGCCAGGTTATTGCAACGAGCCGTCGCCTAACCTCCATGGAAGGCCTTGACAGGGATTCTAGGGTTTATCTCAGACAGCTCGATGTGCTATCAGAAGAGAGCATCAATGAAGCGATTGCAGATGTTATGAGTAAATTTGGGCGCATTGATGTGTTGGTAAATAATGCTGGCGTTCACTGTGTTGGGCCGCTTGCTGAGGTCCCCATATCGTCTGTTCAAAAAGCTTTTGATACCAATGTTTATGGTGATTTAAGCTCCTCTCTACATTTTTCATTTGATTTTTCTTATTTATACGAAGAACATGGATCTGGATGTGTGTATTTGTATGTTGTTTTTTGAAATAGAATGAGAAGAGGATTTACAGGAAAATTCCAGTAGATAATTGATCTGGTGAAAGTGAATAGGAATTTAATTAGGAAAATTAATATTTATATGGTTAGGATTGGGAATTGGGGACGTAGAAAGATTGTCTCCTAAAACGTACTTCTCTATGCTGAAATTTTGAATTTCGATATTTTCTTTTCCATTTTAATTATTTTAAAAGAAAGGGAAAAAACTGGTTCTCAGTTGTTCATTACTCTTTAATGTTCAATTCTTGAAAATTTCGGTTGAGTTTTTGTTAAATTCGTGGAAATCTGGGAAGATTGGCACAATTTGGGCCTGGTCTTTCATAACTCATGTTTTTCGCCCTCCTGCTCAAAATTGCTCATTCTCTCTCTCTAATTACCTCTCTCTCTCTCTCTCTCTCTCTCTCTCTTTTGAGAAAACTCTCTCTCTACTGGTAATAATCTAAAATAATGTGACCAGGAACTTTGAGGCTTATACAGGCGGTGGTCCCTCACATGGCAGCTAGGCGAAAGGGTAAGATTGTGAACATGGGTAGCGTTGCTGGTCTCGTCTCTCCACCTTGGGGTGGCTCATATAACGCCTCCAAAGCTGCTATCCACTCCTTGGCTGATACATTGAGGTATCCGCTCTCTCTCTCATTTATCTACCTCTCTTCTCCTATGGTAGAAAACCTTGCTGTAGGGTATTGCAGTAGGTAATGAAAGTGGAGAGGAAAAAGTTTATATAAGGTTGCAACCTTCAAATGTAGAATCAAAGATATACCTAAAAATTCCACTGGAAAAACCCTTTAATTGATGTCGAGATGTATGAAAATGAAAAAAAAAAAGGAAAAAGATTTTGAGTCTTAAAAAATAGTTCATCTTGCAACAAATTATTTAGACAGCTCATTTTCAAGATTTTCATATATTTATAGATCTACTTGATTTTAAGTATTTTTGGAATTTTATAATTAAATGTGAAAATAGATTTTTAAATGATCTTAAAAAAATTTTATACCAAAATTATAAAATTTGGAGGTGGGCTTTAATTGGATTGTTTAAAGTTGCGACCTTATAGAACCGCACCTCTTTTTCAATATATGAAATTTTGGGAATGACGGGAGGATAAGGGCAAAAGACCTTTTTTGGGAGTATTTTTTTCAATTTAAAATTTAAGAAACTATGGTAGAATATGATGATTTTGAAAAGAATGAATTTTAATTTTCACTTTTCTAACACTTAGATCTCACGTACTAAAAATAGGATGGTCTTTGTTCAATATATTATCTTTTTCAAGGGCACAAAGAGTGAAATTGTAATTTGTTTTTTGGACACGGTTTTTATGAGTCCATGTGAAATGAGTCACTTCTTAAAAGTCTATTTTAGAATGGATTTTTGGACCAAACATATAGAGATCATGAATATGATAAAATAAATAAAATTTTAAACATTAAAATGATAATTCTATAAAGAAACATTTGGTTATTACTTTCAATTGTTTTTAAAAGGACCATATATTTGTCTCCATCTTTAAAATGAATGCTTTGTACTTTGAGGACCGCAAATTTAGAAATATGGTCTCCACGTATGAAACAATTTTTCTTGTTTTTTTATTGAAGATATTCTAGGGGTTGAAGAGGTTATATCCTTTTTAAGTCCTAAAACGTTAGATTTTTACCATAGATATAAGTTAATAGTATGCTCCTGGGGGGATATCATATCTCTTGGCGTAAATGGGAAGTTTATGGCCGTATGCTTTTTTTTTGGTAAATAGTATGCTCTTGATGAGCTCGGTTTTAGATTTCTTTGTATAGTACATTCCACCATGAATGAAACTTTCTAGCAGGAGGAGTTAATGTTAAAAAAAATAAAAAATAAAAAATAAATTCTAGCGAAAATAGCATTTAAGGGGTAACGACCTCCTTCCAAGATAGTTAAGGGTGCCAACAAATATCATTGGCAAATTGGCCCTGTTGAGGGAACCAGTAGGGTCATTTTAATATAACACGTAGGGTCACTCTAGTAAGGAAATTGGGTTGAATAAGTAAAAGCCTCATCTTATAACCCATCAAAATTGTGATTCAAGTAGTGGAAAACTTTTACATCAATCATCTTGAACGTTATGGTCGTGAAAAAAATTAGAATTTCAAGCTCTACAAATAGTGTATATTGTTATAGATTATCTAGACCATCCATTTCACCTTAAAAATAAATGTTGACAAATCCGGAAGATCTATATTATTGTTTGAGTTTCAAATTTTATCGTCGGTGTTGAAAATTGCTTTTAGAGCTATATTCCTTAATGCCTATATTTCTTAAGATAGGTGAATGTTATTGAATGCCCATATTTGTTAAGATTATCGGTCTTGAATAAGGGAAACTTGGGTATTTTTAAGATATTTTGAGGAGGTATAGTGAAATGAAAATTGGCCAGTAAAAATTCCAATGTTTAATTGTTCATTGGGATTCACCCCCATTGTACGGGACTTTGAGCCCTTACACTTTTTAGAAGGAAAATATCCGGTAAGCAGGCTACATAATCCACGGGCTTATATATATATATATATATATATATATATATATATTGGGTAAATCAGATACTTTTCGTAATTAGGCTACATAATGCACGGGCTTCTATGATTTTTTTTCCGTAAGTAGGCTACATAATCTACGGGCTTATATGATTATTTTATTTTATTTTTTAGTAATTCAGTTGGGACGACCGACCTTTATCGGTTTTTTTAGATAATTTAGGAGTTAGGTTTATTAGTGGGGTGATGTGAATGGAAACCACGACGTGGTGGCGAGTAGGTATGGGGGTGCTACTACTAGGGTTATTTTTTTTAATCAGCCCTTTACGTGGTATTTTTTTGTTGAGCATGAATAGGTCGCCCATTGGGTTCCCAATTGGCCGAAATCATTTCAATTTATAGTGAATATCCCATTGGAATTCCTACATACTTCAAGCAATTCATCTTAGAATTTTAAAACAAGATGTGACTTTGTTAGTAATCCTCAAGTTCCCTATTTTGGCTGATTGTTTCCTTTCCTGGTTGAAACATCATTTCAGAACATTAATTTTGATGGAAATTTTTTGGTTTCATAGCTTGCATCGAACTTTAATGTCACGAGTTTTATCATTTTTCAGAAGGAAGAAGTTTATATAAGGATGCTACCTAATAATGTAAAACTACGGATGCCCCTCAAAAATCCATCGGAAAAGGCAGTTTTAATGTTGAAAAACCCTTTGATTGATCATCTCGATATCGAGATGTATGACTATGAAAAAATTAAAAGATTTTAAGCCTTAGAAATAGTGCATTTTACAACTATTATCTACACCGTCCATTTTCAAGATTTTCATATGTTTATAGATCTACTTGATTTTAACTATTTTTGTAATTTAAAATTTTATAATTAGATACAAAAATAGATTTTGAGATAATCCTAAGAACATTTTACATCAAAATTATATACCATGATAAAATTTGAAGGTGCACCTTACCTATACACCTACGGATGCGTATATATGCAAACTGCACCCTTTTTAGAATTTAGGTTTGGAGTTATTTGGGTTTCTATTATTCTTTCAAGGTCAAGATTTTTTTTTTTAATTATTGTTATTATTTTAAGGGAGTCGTAAGGCAGAACTGGAAGTTTATTTTTCAAAAGATAAGCAATTAGGATTTAATATTTATTAGCATTTCTTAAGGAGCAAGGGTTATTTTCTTAACTATTAGATTAGAAACAAAATCGCTTTTGGCCTTTTGAAATTTTTGAGATGAAAAAATTACGATTTTGGTTCTAGGAAGTGGTTATCAAATTATAGGAAATTTATCAAAATATATAATTTTAACAATTACTTAACATTTTACGATTCTCGACAATTCCAACACTTGACCTGTATTGTGATGGGACTTTTCAAATTAAATTGAACTCTTCCTAGTCCACTTGGGCTTGGTTGAGTTACTCTAAGTTGGCCCTTGGCCGAACCAAGTACCAGGATACAACTCGGGCTTATTCAAAAAAATAAAAAGAAAATAAAATTATATAAATTTGTAGTATCAATGCAAAGAAATTATAATTTAATTTGTATTCTTTTACTATGATTTGTGAGCATTTCTTGCTAAATGCCCTATTTATAATTAAATTTGGATTCTTTTACTATGATTTGTGAGCATTTCTTGGTAAAATACAAAAAAAAAACTATTTTGTATTTTCTTCTTTTTTGGGATTTCATGAAATGTCTCCAACTGATAGTTAATTTTTTCTGAATCCATTTTTTATTTTTATTTTAGCTTATTTGGATCTTTTATGTTTGGTTTTCTTAGATTTGTTTCACTATTGAAATTTTTTCTTTATTTTTTAGCAATACTTTGTTTTTTTGTTTAAAATATTTTGGGCCTTTTGGGCCTAGACACTACTCAACCAAGTTACTCGGCTCAGGACAGGGCCGAGTCTGAGGCCTGAGCCAAATTAAAGAAGGTTGATCAAAAGAAATGGATTATCTTGTCAAATAGCTTTATCTCTTAAAGTGGATTTTGATAAATTTCCCTTAAATTATGTCTAGGAAAAAAACTTGTGCTCCCTTGGCAAGAATTGATATGCCCTTTTTTTTTTTTCTTTTTGTTTAAATCAGTGGTTTAAAAAATGGATTGGTGCCCTGGATCGGGCACCCCAAAAACCTATCCGGATCGGTGAATCGGCAGTTCAGATCGGGAATTGGTCGAATTCGACAATAAAAAAATCCAAAAAATTTATTAAAAATCATTATAAATGTTGTTTTTTAGGAAGCCAATAAGAAATGAGGGTACTACATTATTAACTTTCATTTTTTTTCAACTATTGCGATTTTTTTTCCCTGTATGAACTAATGTTAACCATTAAATTTACATCACACAAAAGAAAAATCACAAAACTATCATGGATAAAGTATATAATCATACATAGACTACAATAAATAATGGATTAAATCGATAAAAAAATGGCCACCAAAATCTCGAATTGGCGGAAAACCCTAATCCGCTAAAAAAAACCAAATTATTACAACTTAACTAACTATAATTCAAACTTATTACAATCTAACTAACTATAATATTATAGATGTTGGTTTACATTTTATAATTATTTTACTATACAAATATAACAAATCCAAAATATCTTATAATATCATCTAATTTAAAATATATTATTGACAACTGTAAGAAATAAAATAGTACATTACATAATTTATAATACAAATAAAATTAATAAATTAAATATAAGATTTGATTATCATTGTAGAAATTATTTGAATGTGTACCAATTTTCGAAATAACACTTTAATTTTTCAAAAATCTAATATTTTAGGTTTCTAGATAAAAAGAGCTAATATGCTCCAAGCCTTCATTGTATTACCTTTACATATCTAATTTAAGCTTACAATAATCGCAGCTTCAATGTGTAAGAAGGACGTGATAACCAACTACACCACATGCCCGCTTGTTGTATTATTCACATGAATAAAAGCATATAAGCTTATATTGTATTACCTTTTAATCACAATAGTTTCATGCTCAAATCCCACATCGATAAAATGAAAGAAGTTTGATGTGAATAAAACCTTCGTCAGTACCACACGGCCGGATCCTGTTTTATAGCTGGATCCGGAACGACCCACATGATACCCTATCCGGATCTACCTGTTCCGGATCGAAACGGCATGTTTGTTCTCAATACCCGATCCGGATCGGAGCAGCGTTTTTTTGAACATTGGTTTAAATCATCAATAGTTGAAATGCCTTAAAACTGGTTTAAATAATCAAGAGTTGAAATGCCTTGAAACATATTTAAATCATCAAGAGTTGAAATGCCTTAAAACTGGTTTAAATCATCACGAGTTGAAATGCCTTAAAACGCATTGCACTTCTTCACATGAATTATACGGCTTAACATTAACATGTTAACTACTTAACTGTCAATTGAAACCAAAATGAACCGGTTGGTACGGTTTAATGAATTTTGGGTTTCCATTTAATTTTTCCTTTTTCAATGTATCAGCTCTCAAGTATTGAGTAAGTCACTCTGTTTTAGTATTTAAGAAAAAGGAAAACTACCCAAAATTATTTGATATTGCTATGTACTTGCAGATTGGAGTTGAAGATTTTTGGAATCGATGTAATATTGGTCGTACCAGGGGCAATTAAGTCGAATATTGGGGAAAATGCACTGATCAGTTATGCTCAAATGCCTGAGCTAAAGCTGTATAAACCATTTGAAGGAGATGTTAGAGAGAGAACCATGTTATCTCAAGGCCAGAAATCAACTCCAACTGAAGAGTTTGCAAGGAAGACCGTTCTCACTGTTCTAAAGAAAAACCCTCCAGCTTGGTTCATTTATGGTGGGTACTCCACAGTGGCCTCTATTCTGTACTACCTCCCTCTCTTTCTAAAAGATTTAATTTTGAGGATGGCTTATAAGCTTTAGCTTTCACAATTAGAAGGAGGTTCCTGCCTAAGAGTTCTGTGAACTGTGGTTTTCTTTCTCTCTTCCATTTGTATGTTTTTTGTGCATGTGGCTTTTGGTTCACAATGGCTGATATCGATTGCTTTTAATTCTTTTTTTAGTAAATCAGTTAGGGGGAAAGCCTTTTACCCGTTTTTCATTAATAAAAAACTAAGACAGATTGCATCTCTTTTTTACAACCCTACTGTGGGGCAGTTGTGCAACATCATGTGGCTTGTGATTCATAATGGTTGATATTGATTTGCTTGATTTGTTTCAAGCTCCAGCTTTGCGGAAGATGTATCAGTTCAGGTGAGGGACTTGAAGTTTGTAACAGAAAACCCAACCAAGCTATTTTGGGCCTTTTTCTTGTTTGGTTAATCAATTCCGGTATTTAGCGATGGGTGTAGTTTGTAAAAGGCTGAGGCATTAAACAATCAAAAGTATTCCGGTATTTAGCGATGGGTGTAGTTTGTAAAAGGCTGAGGCATTAAACAATCAAAAGTATACCTCTTAATAGTATCTAAAGATGATTTCTCAGTAGCAAAAAACCATGTGATGGCCTGAAAAGTTATTTTCATATTTAATTATAAAATTCAAAGTTTCAAAAAATAGTGTAGGTTGAATAGATCTATAAATATTTGAAAATAATGAAAATTGGCTGCCCCGACAATATATTTCAAGATGCAATAGTTTCAAGACTTTAAATCTATTTTTTTCATGATTATACATCTCGAGATCAAGATGATCGATTTGAGGGTTTTGTTGACATCAAAACTTCTTCTAATGACTTTTTGAGGTACTCTTTTATTTGATTGTTTGGGGCCTCAACCTTATATAAACTTTTTCCTTTAGCTATTTAGTTATAAAAGAATTATGGGTATATCATATATTCATGCATTCACGGATTGAAGATTGAGATAGAGAACTTGTTTGTGCTTTACTTTGTTTTCTGAACATTAACAATGAGACATCCAGCATCCATTAATGGAACATGCACAAGATACGGATGCATGGACATTTTGTATTGGGTCTGTGCGTCAACATAACGTCCCACCCTCCATTCCTACCATTAACATATCAATGAAAAAAAAAAAAAAAAAATGACAAGTATCAATAGAACACATCAAAACCTATTTAGTGTCAAAAATTTTCAAAGTAGGGCTGTTAACAAGCCTGAGGTGGCCGGGCCAAGGCTAGCCCGTACCTGGGCTGAACGTTTTTTTTTCCCATTTTGGGGCGTTCTCACAAATTCGGGCTCTGAAATCTAATTTTCAGGCTGCGATGTCTAACATGATTTAAGCCCGGGCTCAGGCTTGGGCGGGCTGGGCGAAACAAACCCGCCTGTTAATAGCCCTAGTTCCAAGAGGTCCCCGTAAGTATTGCCGGAATTCCGTATTTCTGTCACTGCATAGATCTCTAGTTTCACCAAACACTCGGGTTAGGCTTGAAGGAATTCTGCACTCTCCTATGCACCAACTAACGACGTTAATCAAATCTCCATGAAATACTCGTTCTATAAACTTCTGTGAGTTTCAGCCCTTGCAATTTTCAATGTAGTCCTCCCAGGCTTCTTATTGTCACTGCATTTGAAAAACCAGACTAAGAGGGCAAGGGGCTCGGGTTGGGGTGGTAGCACCCCTACACCCAAGTCATCATTTTGTTGTTTTCATTTTCACTGACATCATCTTATTAACACATTAGAAAAACTAACCCCTAAACCATTTAAAAAAAAAAAAAAAGGATCTGTCTTCCCTACTGAAATACCAAAAAAAACAGGCGGGAGTGTTCAGACAATGCATGTGCGAGAGAATGAGTCTCAAAAAGACTAGGGCCTTTGACAAGCCAAAATAGAACTTCACGGGGGCATAATTTGGTAGAAAGGGTGTGGAAATGAGTACTCTGAAAATTGATTTGAAAATACATGATATGAAGAGAAAAGGGAAATTAACATTTGCCGCCATTTGATTAATATTTTCAGCCATCCAATCCAAATAGACAATTTAAAATTATTTTATAATAATATCATTTCTAAGATTGTTTATATATATATATATATATATATATATATATATATATATATTAATTAGGGTGTGCACACTCGTTGCATGGCCGCAATTAACGAAATATATAAATAAATATTTCTAATAAAAATAAACCCTACAAGTTGTTAAAATGTTTTAGACAATAAAAACTTCAAATAAAACACATTGAGCCCATCATATCAATGAGTAGATGTTTGGAGGTTTACTTGTGATAGTATACAGATGTTTGGAGGTTTACTTGTGATAGTATAACTAAAGTTGTTCTCACCAATGATTTAAAAAATGGATCGGTGCTTCGGATCGGGCACCTCAAAACCCATCTGGATCAGTGAATCGAGCTTTAAAAAAATTTAAAAAAATTATTATAAATGTTGTTTTTTAGGAATCTAATAAGAAATAAGGATAGTATATTAATAGCTTTTATTTTTTTTACATCAATATGTGAATATTGAGATATTCTTTCCCTACATGAAGATTCTCATCAAACATTTATTAAAACCTAACTAAATACAATGTTATACATTGAAATTAGAATTATTGGAATGCATTTTATCATTCTATCATCATGTTACTATACAAATAAGAATAAATTTGAAATTTGTTTTATAATATCATCTAATTTAAAAAATCTAATTTACAACTATAATAAAATATAATACATTGCATACTTTATAATGTAAATAAATTAATAAATAAAACATAAGACTTAGTTAGCATTGTAATTAGTATAATTATTAATTATAATATTATAATAAATGTGATTAAAAAAACAAGGGTATGACCCTCACAAATAAATAAATCTAATATATAATAATTAGTGTGAATAGAAATATAGAATTTAAAAATATAAATTTACAATTGTATTTTAATAAAATTAAAAAATAAATAAATAAATTCATACTTGCAATGTAGGGTAATTGATAAAGTAACTTAAAATTAAATTCTTAAGTGGTATAAGTTAGTGTTATTTTTCTCTCTTAAAATATCTCATAAACTATTTTTTTTTAACATTCAATAAACTAATATTAGTATTATTTTTTGCTTTTATTTATATCCTATGAACTAGTATTATTTTTTTAAAATTCTAATTAACTAATAATCTAATATTAATCATATAATAAAGTAATCCCATGAGATAATAGCCTAATAGTATTACTCTCTTTATTTTAATTTTTTAGTAGATAAATTTTAATTTTTTTGGGTGAAAGATAGGTGTGGTGGGCCCTACCACCCAATTATTATTTCTTATAAAAAAAAAAAATTTATCATGTAATTTAATGCCGAGCGCATATCCCTCTTATTGATGCTCAACCATCTTTACCTAAGTATTAATCTATATGCTCATTCAATGTGACAATTAGGCTATAAGAATTGTCCTACATCAAAGAGAGATGTGGGATGCAAAAGCCCTATAAAATGACTTGCAATAACATTGATGGCTACCAATTGTTGGGAAGAGGGATGACATGCAAGGTCCACGCAATTAATTTTTGCTGACGTCATGTGACATCAGCATGTACATTTTTATTTTTTTTGCTGCCGTCATGTGACATCCGCATGCACATTTTAATTTGTTCAAAGCATGGTTGTTTAAAATATTTTTATAATAATAAAATAGTAATAGACCAATGATACGTGACGTTAAGACCAATGAATCGTGATGTCGTGTGACATGAGCCTGGCCATTTTAATGGTTTTTTAATAATAAGTATGAAATTTAACGATTAAAAAATAGCATCGAAAATCTCCATGATGACTCTAAAATCAATTTCCAACATTAACTATGAAATTTGAAGATTAAAAAATGGTACAGGTCTTGCAAATTTGTGACCACTTAATTTTAAGACGAAATGGATGGTCTAGATAATGTATTATAATATAAAATATTTTTAAGGCTTGAGATCTTTTTTTTTTTTTTAATGACCACAATGGTCATGGGTGAGATAATTTATTTGAAGGTTTTTCAAAGCCAAAGTGAAATTTTCAATGAGTTTTAAGATGAGATTTAGAATTGCTCATCAAAACATTTTCCTATGGGTATATATATGTGGAAAGTTTCTAGAGAAAATTACTTATATATCCGTTATACTTTACGTTATTACGGTTGCACTTAATAGTTTTCGTTATTACTCATCTGTCCATTTTTTATCTTTCATAACGTTTTTTTTTAAAAAAAACACTTTTGCCCTTTTTCGGATGTTCAACATCTGAAAACATGATTTAAAAAAAACGTTCACTTTTCAATTTTCGGATGTTGAACATCCGAAAATGTGGAATTTTCGGATGTTGAACATCCGAAAAGAGCGGGATAGTGAGTAAATTTCGTCTGTCCTATTTTCTGCGTTTTTTTTCATTCTTTGAGAGTGTGATTGATATTGTCTGCCTTATTGGTAAAGAATAGCAGTTAGCTTTTTTATTTTGATTTTCAACCATGTTCGTCTTTGGCAGGCGGCATTTTTTGGATTTTGAAGCAATTTCACATTGTGAAGGTATGTGAGTCGATTTTTTATTTAGATTGTCTTGCTTAGGGTTATACTCAAGCATACTAATTATTTGTTGTGATATTGGTATAGATTGAATTAATTTGTGTCTCTATTGTGATTGAATTAGATATTTATAATTTGGAGGTTTTGAGAACTTGGAATTTTGTGGTCTCTGTATAACTATAAATTATTTGAATTTGGGGGTTTATACTCTTAGATAGTCTTAAGCACAGATTTGTGTTATATTTATTGATATTTTTGTAAATTGTTGATTTTTGTAGTTGATAGATTGAGTAGCTTAAAAAATAAAATATGTATGTGAGTTATGATTCAAGTACATATTTACTTTGAATATTTTGTAAAGTATTTAATGAGTGAATTTATTTGAATTATGATTTATGATTTAAGTAACAATGACTATATTTATTTGAACATTTTAGATTTAATCTGTTGCTTGTATTATAAGTAGCATTGTTTTATGTTATTTGTTTGAAATTGTTGCGTGACATAAAATTGAATTTTTTCTTTTTTGATGGAGCTGTTCGTTTATCTATAAATCGATTTCTTCAATCTTTTATTGAACTGCGTGGTTTTTAATAGATTGGTTACTAAGCTAACATACGAAGGCATGACTACCTTCATATAAAAGAGAAGGCAAGAATGTTAAGCGTTAACCACATTACTTATATAAAATGCTAGCATGATACATTTCAGTTTTTTTCAAAAAAGGATGATAACACTTAGGTAACATGACTTGGCACAAGTCAACCTTGGGTTCTTCAGTGGCGTGTTGGCTTGCTCTACCAGGTGTTCAATTCGAATTTTTTAAGACAATTACTCTCCTCATATTTGATATGGCAAGAGTTTTCAATGATTACTTAATCCTAGTGTTCACTAGGGTTTGGAGCTCAAGTCAGGCAACTAGACTCAGCTAAGTCTTAGTGAGCTTGGGCAAGTCCTAAATAAATTTACAAAAAAAATTGGGACATGGCAAGGCTTGGTCAATTCCTAAGGCTTTTCCATCTTGACTTGGCTAGCTGCCAAATCTGAGTAACTCAGTCAAGTATGAGTAAGACTAGATGAGTTTTAAGTTACTTCACAATGCCTTTATTGAAGGGTTTTTTTTTAAAAAAAATATATATTTGAGTTTGATTTAGACAAGTGTTCGATAAGGATTCATCATCATCATAGCCTTTTCTCAATTAATTAAGATTGGCTACACAAATCCTGGTCTGCCATTATGTTCTATTTAAGGCCATATCATCAGTGAGGCCATAAGTCCCCATGTCTTTTCGGAATACTTCCAACCACATCCTTTTGGACTTGCCCTTTTCCCTTCTCAATCCTTCCACTTGAACTAACTCGCACCTTCTAACAGGTGTTGTACTGGGTCGACGTCAGATATGGCCAGCCCATCTAAGTCTATTATCTCTCATTGTATTGCCAATTTGTGCCACACCTAAAACTTTTCCGAATGGATTTATTTTGAATTCTATCCCTTCTTGTCTTGCCGCTCATCCATCTCAACATCTTCGTCTCCGCTACACTCACTTTATGAGTATATTATTTTTTGGCCGCCCAACATTCTGCCCCATAAAACAAAGGTGGCTCACAGCTGTCCTGTAGAACTTACCCTTCAGCTTCATTGGTATGCGACATTCACATAACATTCCAATTGTACATCTCTACTTCGCTCACCCAATTGTAATTCTATGTGCAACATTTTCCTCAATCTCTCAATTTTCTTGAATTATCGACTCAAGGTATCGAAAGTGCGGTTTTTTTTGTATTTTTTGGTCGTTAATCTTAACTACTTCCTCATCTCTACTCCTATTATTATTAAACTTGCATTCTATATACTTTGTCTTAATCTGGATAATTTTAAAACCTTTGAATTGTAGAACATCCCACCAAAGTTCTAACTTTATGTTGACGTCGTTTTGGGTCTCATTAATAAAAATTATGTCGTCTGTGAACAACATGCACCACAGTACCTCATCTTGCAGGTGCCTAGTTAAGTTGTCCATAACTAAGACAAAGACGTACGGTCTCAATGCTGATCCTTGATGTAAACTTATTGTCACTAAAAACTCATTCGTCTCTCCACGAGTTGTTCGCCACACTAGTTAACGCTCATCGTACATGTCTCTCACCAAGTGGGTGTAGTTTCTGGAGACTCTTTTCTTTTCCAACATTCTCCAAATCAAATCTCGAAGTACTCTTATCATAAGCTTTTTCTAGGTCAATAAAAACCACGTGGAGGCCCTTTCCCTTCGATCTAAACTTCTTAATCAGTTGCCAAAGTAGGAAATTAGCCTCGGTTGTTGACCTTTGCATAAAACAAAATTGGTTTTCAGATACACTCGTTTTATACTTTAGTCGTTGCTCAATCACTCTCTCCCAGAGCTTCATAGTATGGCTTATAAGATTAATCCCTCCATAGTTCACACAATTTTGTATATCTCATTTGTTCTTGTAAATAAGTAGTAAAATCATTTGCTTTCATTCGTCTAACATTTTTTGTGTTCTCAATACCTTGTTGAACAACTTCAACAGTCAGTCAATTTCAATCTCCAAACCTCTATTGGGATACCATGTAGTCCTAAAGAAGTAAAGCCTTTATAGTCTTCGTTCTTTTCAAAGCTTCTTTCACTTCTAACATCCTAATCCTACTAATGTATCTATGACCTCCGCCCTTATTTATACAACAGTTCCATCTATTGCTATGTTCCCATTGTGTTCGTCATCGAATATTTTTTAAAAATAAACTCTCCACCTTTTGTTGACCTCGTCATCATCCACCAAAGAATTCTTTGTTTTTTATGGGATGATTTAGCTGCTTATAAAAATTGGATTCTTGTCTTTACAATGAAATGATTTGTTGCTTATCAATGTCGAATTCCGTTGAAATAATTTTGTTACTCATTAAAGTTGAATTCTTTAGTTTTTGGTCGAGGATGGTTACTTGGAAGGGGACTATTGTGTTTTTTTTTTGTTTATCCATCTAGGGTTTGGTTATTGTTTAGCTAAGGTCCCTTGAATTGGACTTAGTGTAGTATTTCACGTGGTTTTGAAATTGTTACTGATAAAAGAAGTGGATGAGGATTGTGCATATCTAGTTAATTAAGGAGTCTGTATAGTAGTTCTTCAAGTAGAGATATTAAATTGGATTTAAGAGCTGGATATAAGACTGTTTTTTTGTTGTAGCTAATTATGGAAGTTGTTTAGCGGTTTTTTAATAACTCTTTGAAATCTTTTTAGTTGTCTGTTTGACTCAAACAATCAATTCTTTATTTGGCCACCATATTCACTGATTGATTTCGATTTTCAAGTATACGATCCTTAGTTGGACTAGCATAGCAATTTCATTTTAGCACTGTTCTTCTTTCATCAATGGATTGTAGCAATGTTCTTCTTCATCAATAGTATGTCATTATTATTATTTTGTTATCCAGCTAATTTCTACATGTGTAGCCTTATGATTAACATGGTGACCATATAGGATTTCAGTGAATATGGATCGTTTACATCCCGATGGAGGATATCCAGGAGATCCTCAGAACCCTAATTTGTTGCAACTTCATCCAAAACATTGCTCATATTTCATATGGGAAGGACATGTATATGAATATATTCATCTACCCATTCTATTTATTTTTTAATTTTTAATAAGTGGTAGTTTGGTTCAAACATCCTATGGAAAGTGCATGTATATATATTGATTCTAATATGTTGTCTATTTGTTGTATTTCAGGAGAAAGAGGAAATTAAAATTGATGAGAAGAGTTAACAATTAAATGAATGGAAATTAACAAGAGAACAAGTTCAGTTAGTTCATGCTTCTAGGTTGGGTCCGTTGGCTATCATTCGGCCAAACCGAATTGATCATCCTTTGGTCACAGCTAATATAGAGAGGTGGCGTTCTGAGACCAACACCTTTCATATCAACATTTATATTGGTGAGATGACACCAACACTTTTTGATGTATACGAGATATTAGGATTGGTTGTCGATGGCGACCCAGTCACATGTCGTCCTATCAAAGACCTGCGAAAGTTTATAGAAGATAATTTGGGTATAGTCCCTAATGGCAACTTGGCAAGCCTGAGGCATACATGGCTGAAGGCAAATTTTAGGGAATTGCCACCTGATGCAACCTCAGTTCAAGTTTATAGATATACTCGAGCATATCTACTCTTCCTCATCAGTGTAACCATATTTGCTGATGCATCAGTTTCAACAGTACCAACAAGATACCTGTAGTTTTTCGAAGATATTGACGGTGTCAGCACATATGCTTGGGGTGCTACAACTTTTGCATTCCTCTATCGCTCACTTGGAAAAGCTTGCACTTTCACGCGAAGACATTTTAGTGGTTCAGCCACTCTCATGCAGGTAACCACTAGTTTTGGTATATGACATAAGCGTAATAGTTTAGACTGCTTTCTTAATATATTAAATATTTATCATACTCAATTTATTGCAATGCTGGTCATATAAGCATATTATGCATATGAGGCCCATACCGCATAGTATCCCTCCAAATATTCCCAAGGCCAAAAGATGGGAGCCACAGAAGAAATATCATGGCAATCTACATAAATTAATGCCTCCCATCAGACAAGAAATTGATAACCTCCAACCTAATGAGGTTAGTGTATAATTTGATATTGATTTCTTTCAATAGTATTTAAGTATTTGTAATTATTTTTATTGCATGATTGCATATTATAGAACAGGTAATCTGAAATCCTTATTTCAACCCTGATGAGGTCATTTCAGATGATAGGCAGCAGGCATTTCAAACTGCAATGTGCCCTACAACTTTGATATTTGACGATATTGCCGAGCCGTACATGCCAGACCGAGTATGCCGGCAATTTGGAGCAAAACAGGGCATTCTTAAAAATCCCTTGGTTGTTAGTAAGAGGGCAAGCAGACAAGTTGGACATCGAGACTTGGGAAATGTCAATGCAGATTAAATCTCTAACTGGTTATCTCGTCATGACCTCCTCATGACTGATATTCAACAGTATACTGATAATGGGTTGCCTTCAGAAGAGTACAAGGCCTGGTACAACTTGGTGTTCCATCCTTTGATGCATAATGTCGCTAACCCACCTAAAGACATATTCCAACTTCATATCCATGAAGAATAAGAAGTGGTTCCTGCTCATGAACCACAGCATATAATGAGACATCAAGGCTATGAGGACTAGTTGGTACGTTTATATTGACCTATAAATTCGTATAGTATTTTATTTACCTATCAGTTCTATTCAATTGTTTAAATATGTTAATTATGTAATCTTGTTGTGCAGGTTAGTGCAGTTAAGGCATCTACAGTCATGTTAGCAGAGACACTTACACTAGACAGAAGTGGTACCCCGAAATTCTTAATCGCGTTAACAACGCGTTTGAAATGTTGTTTAAATTTATGCATGTGGATATGGGTGACGTATAAGCCATGATGGAGCATTTACAACGTCAATATAATGACGAAGCTGTACCTGACGAGGCCGTAGATGATGGAGTAGGTCAAAGTAGTCGGGCTGTAGAAAACCTAGCTCCCTCCACACAACCTGCAATTGAGGAACCCAAAAGATATAACACACAAAATAAATAGTATCAGCTTAAGAGAAGGCGAGGCATGTAATGGGTCATTTTGTAATGGGTCATTTTGAGGATCCAAATTTTGCAATGGGTCATTTTGAGGGTCATATAGAGCTAGCATATTTTTTTATGAAAAGTTACAGTATTTGTATTATTATTGCTCACTAAATATATTGCAGAATCTTCAGTATCACTCTTGATATCAATGTGTGTTGTTATACTTATGGGCCATCTTGAGAAGACTTTGAGTCTTGGTGAAATTTGATTGTTAGTGGTTGCATATGTATATTGGGTTTAGCATCATATCAGTGCCTAGAGCTATCCAGTATACATTCGATATAAGATTAATGGGATTTATTAATTTTTTTACATTACTTCTTGTGATTGATGGTGATGAAACTAACAGCTACTGTGCATCCAAAATCAGCAATGAGAACAATTGTGATAGCCTTAAAATAAGAAAATAAAATTCATATCGATACATCCAGAAATGAGTTATTCTCATGTCCATGCATCCAGAAATGATGTCTATTTTTTTATCATGTTAATGCATCTTGATGTCCATGATCAATGTGATAGAATAAACAATTTCGGATGTTCACTGTGAAAATCTAGGAACACAGTGAGTTTTTATATGTTCAACATCCGAAAATATCATATTTTTGGATGTTCAACATTCGAAAACTCACTGTGAAGATCTCACAATAAGTTTTCAGATGTTCAACAACCGAAAATATTATTTTTTCGGATGTTGAACATCTGAAAACTCATTGTGAAAATCCATGACCTTCTTGGATTTTCACAGTACCATTTTCGGATGTTGAAAATCCGAAAATATGTCAATTTCGGATGTTGAACATTTGAAATTATTTAGACATCACATTGATCATGGACATCAAGATGCATTGACATGATAAAAAAATGGACATCATTTTTATATGCATGGACATGAGAATAACTCATTCCTGGATGTATGGATATGAATTTCATTTTTCTTATTTTAAGGCTATCACAAAGATTTCCAATATTGAAATCATCTATTTCGACACAAAGATTGGCAAACTCGTCCATTAGAAGATTTATGACAACAAAGAATTCTAATTGCTCTGACACAAATTTGACAACAAAAATACAATATTCACTCAATTCATTAATTTATAAAAATCATAATTTCATACAAGAATACAATATTAACATCAAGTTCACTCTATCGGTTCTCTGTATGTCCTCCTATTATGACCCTCTGCGCCGCATCATTCGCACTTCAAAGGCCTGGTGATCAGATGTTCCGTCTCGGATATTCTTCGTTGCTCTTTTTGCCTACCGGGAAGGCGTATAGTCCTTGGTGGCAACACTGTCCGGTTGTAAATACCTGTCAACTCAATATCATCTGGGACAGGTGCAAAGGGAGTTTCAAATGGCCTTCTAAAGTATCCCACTGTAAAATACTTAAGGCACTACACAGTAGGAACTATATGCATATGGTTAATGGCCTCAATAGCATGGGCACACGGACTGCCACTGAGTTGCCATTTTTTATAACTGCATGTCCACTGCATTAAATCGATAGCGTTCTTCATTCTAAGATAGCGGATCTCAAAAAGCGTATCCACGGCGGATCTAACTTTGTACAAAAATCGAGCTTTCATCTTTCGCATGTCAAGTAATTCTTGAGACTTCGGTACTAGCATGTCGCTCCAAGTATTACCTAATTCCCTATTCTCTTCAAACCTGGTCATCAACTGTATCCTTATTTCTTCACACATTGTAATGATTAGCTTTTCTCGAGCCAATAAAATCCAAGTATTGAAAGACTCGGCCATGTTTGATGTAAGATGACCGTATCTAGACCCTGAAAAATAGGCATCTGCCCAAAATTTGGGTGGAATATTCTTAATCCAATCATATGCTTCTAGGTCGGCACACTATATATCAAACATTATTTTTTCAAACCCACCAATGGTCGCTTTACGAGCAGCCTTCCAAAACAGCATCAGCAATACTTCAGTATTTGCTGACCTCTTCATAAAGCCCTTGAAGTTCTCTCACATATGTTGCACGCAAAATGATGGAAAACAGGTTGGAAAGTATTTTTCTATTGCTTCTGGCAGGCTTTTCTATCAATCTGATATAATGGTTAAGGTAGGCAGATTAGGGTACTCATTTAAGAGCTCACTCAATATACTTAAGAACCAATACCAACTCTGGTAATTCTCCTTCTCAACCACTGCAAATGCCAATGGAAAGAGCCCATTATTTGCATTTACCGTGATATCACACAATAAAATGCCTTGATACTTTTCTTTTAGGAATGTTCCATCAATACCAATTAGTGGCCTGCATCCATTGACAAACTCCATAATGCATGGACGATAGGCAATGAATAGTCGTTTGAATATGTCTTTATATGTGTGGATGTGAACTTCAGTTCCCGGGTTGGTTCTTTTGATCTTCTCAATATATAGAGGGCGATCATGGTATTGTTATTCATGTGATCCATCTATCATCTCTCTAGCAACATCTTTTTCCTGCCAAGCTTGCATGTAGGAAAGCCTGACCCTGCGATCACGTTGAACATCCTTTACAATGTCTTTTGATTTAATTTTTGGTTGGTCAAGAAAGCAGTCTTTAATCTTTTTTGCCACCCAATCACTACGAGTTAGTGGCTGATGGACCGTCTCCATTAGACTACTACATGTGTGCCCCTTAACTATAGACTTCACTTTAAAGTATGTGGTGCTGTCAACTCGTAAGCACCGCACTTGTCGTGTGCATCCATCTGCCTTGCAACTTGCCCACACCCGTCCTAATTCACTTTTGTCAAACTTCAAAACAAAATTGTTGTGGATTGCAAAATCAACTAGATGATGCCGACATTCATTAACATTTTCAAAAAATTGCCCAACATTCAATTGAACCTCGTTACCAACTCACCTACATGGACTCTCTAGTAGTTTAATGTCCTGCATATCACGCTCTGGTGCGAGCTCAGGATTGGGTACCACTCCAATGTTTTGATCTTGCTCAGGTCAAGTGTTATGCCGACTGTTGACAACAGATAGAGTGTAAGATAAAGCAACAATTTCTACACATATAAGATTAAAATAAAGCAATTTATAGATGAAAATTAAATTGTAGATATACGTATTCCTTGAAGATGGGCCCTCAGCAACAAATTCTTGTTGTGCCTCGGCAATATATACTACAATTCTCGAAGATTCTCGTCCCAACATAATAGATACATCTATATCATCACTAATATTAATCAAATCAAGCCCACTAGATAGACTTGTGTTGTGGTATATAATAGCTAATTTGTTTGGATCACACTTGGTTAAATTTGCAAAATGACTTTTTAGTTCCTCCAAGGAACTATTCCCATTATACTTTGTGACCTTCAATTTTTCTCCTTTATAAATAACACGTCCGCTGCACTCCCTCAGTAGCCATCGCCAATACTACTGTATTAAATGAATAGCAAAGTTACTGTTATTAAAAAGCAATACAAAAAAATTACCAAAAATTGGTATATTTCTAACTACTTTAGGGTTCATAAAAGCTGAGTATTCCATAATACATTGAAATAGTGTACTACTAAAATTGTCAGTAATGATCGTCAATACTCATGTATTAAATGAATAGCAAAATTAGTGTTACAAAAAAATTACCAAAAATTGGGATATTTCTAACTACTTTAGGGTTCATAAAATCTGAGTATTACATAATAGATTGAAATAGTGTGTGAGTAATACTCACATAAACACAAAATAAATAATAAATTTTATTACAAACAAACAAGTTTAACAATTATTTCGTCAAAACAAAGAATACAATGTATCAACATGAAACAAACAACAAATAATTATATAAAAAAACAACTTCATCAATATTAAACAAATTCCATTTATTAATCTCAAATACACAACAAATGTTATTAACAAAATTATATATTCTAAATAATAATACATAAATAAAATTTAATTAATCAACCATATAAAGAAAGAGTAAGAACGGTACCAATCACGTCCAATTAGTGAGTCAATCTCTTCAACTTTGTGGGTTATTGTATTAAGGACAGTAAAAAGGGGTATGTTCTTTTAATGATCGGTTTTTCCTAACTTTATAAAAATAAACATATATGAGTTTCCGCCCGTGCGCGGGAAGTCTTGGCGCGCAAAATTTCGGATGTTCAACATCCGAAATTTTGTAAGTGACAATACTAGCTGGCTGTTTTCGGATGTTGAGCATTCGAAATTTTCATAAATTCGGATGTTGAACATCCAAAAAAGGGTAAAAGTGTCTTTTTAAAAAAAATACGTTATGAAAGATAAAAAACAGACATATGAGTAATAACGGAAACTATTAAGTGTAACCATAATAACGTAAAGTATAAAGGATATATATGTAATTTTCCCAAGTTTCTATAAGGTGCCCACCTTATAGTGTACAAGTAATGCGTCTCTAAATTTACTTTTTTTGAAACATTTAGTTTTGATGTCAGAATCATTAAAAAAATCCATATTCAACTATAATTATAAATTTTAAAATTTTAAAAGTCCCACAGATGAAGCAAATCTATAAACACTTGAAAATATTGAAGATAGATGGTTTAGATAACTTGTTATAATATACACTAATTTGAGGATTCAAAATTATTTTTTTTTCTTAATATCCATACATCTAGAGGTCGATATGATCAATTGGAAAGTTTTTAACTTGAAAACAATTTTGTCTATTGGATTTTTTAGATGCCTTAAAAATGTATTTTTTTACACAAATTGAATCAAGATTAAATTTTGGGCTTGCATACTACATATTAAGACCCAAAAATTAATATAAAATAATATTTTCTAAAACTTAAAATGATCAAACTAACCTTGAATATTATAAAGGTAATTTGGTCAGTTTAAAATTTTAAAAATAATTTTTACTTTTTTTACGTTTTATGATAATTTTCACGCTAGATGCATAAAATTTAAGGTTAATACTACTTTTTTAAAAATTAAAATTTAGGTAATAATATATACCTTTAACCATTCAATTAAGATCCGATGGCTAGAAGCAATTTCAAGTTTCGTCCATTTTAGGTGACGAGTAAAAAGTTTATATAAGGTCGCACAAAAGGAAAATTGTTTCATACTGGTTGGATCGCATTTCTACATATAAGGTCTAGAAAGTATAAAACATCCATGTTAAAGAGGAATGCAAGTAGGTTTTCTTACTATAATTATTATTTCTAATTTTTAAAATATATTTTTTTTTTCATATTCATAATCTCCATTTTAGAGATTACATGTACTTAAAAATTAAGTATTAAAATCCATCTCAAAAAAATTGTTTATTAAGAGGCCCGTATTTCTACATATGCGGGATTGGGCGCGCAGTTTGTTCATTCATACTTTAAGGGAGTGAGTGGATGGATCAATCGCGTTATAGGCTGAGAGAGAGAGAGAGAGTGGGAGTTTTAGAGGGTTTGAGAGAGAGAGAGAGAGAGAGAGTGAGTAAGTTTACAGGGTTTCTTCATCAATTGCCCTGAGAGAGAGACTCATCAATTGCCCTGAGAGAGAGACTCATCAATTGCCCTGAGAGAGAGACGGGGGTTTAAAGGCTTTACGGAGCAATTGTAGACAGAGAGATGGATCCAGAAGCATTTCGTTCGAAAATGTCCGGTTTGGCCTTTGGAAATGTCATGGCTGCGGCGGCAAGAAACTATCAAAAGGTAGATCTTAACTCATTCTTACCCCTGCCTGATTGCATTCCATTAAATTTTTAGCAGAGGCAAATTTATTCCTTTTTAAAGACAATTCTTTTCAATTTCTCATTCTCAGATTGTATATTTTATTCTTTTGGATCCATCCGCTTCAAGTTATTTTTCATTTAATAAGATATATATGGCGCTTATTTATGTGTCGGAATTCTTCAATTTGACATGATGTATCAGTTGGTGTGGATATTTGTACCCATTACTTGTATCTTGATTGTGAATTGAAGTATTAATGGGTTTGGGATCAAAGATTTGTTCATCGATTTGTATTAATGTTTTGGTCTTTTTATTTGGGAAGCTGCATTGTTTAGTAAGAAATTAGGTTTTTTTACACTTAAAATTGGAGCCCAATTGTTGAATTTATAGGGATTGGGGATATCTAACTTTCATTTTGAAGCTATGGGTTTATATGAAACTTTTTTTAGGAGTGTATGTTTGAATGTATTGCTTATATTCTGTGATCTGTTCCTTAACATGCATTTGGCTGATGGCCACAATGTACTCATTTCCACCACAAATTGACTTGGACAAGGCGTAACACTTCAATCCATTCGGTCGATATGTTTCCCAAAATTCTACCTTATTTTTTAATGATGTTTACCAGTTTGAGATTTAGTACTAATCTAACAAATCATTTTTGAAACCTCGGCAGAAATATCAGTGGATCTTATGTTATCAGGTTTCCAAAGTTACACTGAGTATCCGATAGCCATTTAGGCAATAATATGAAAATGAACCGGAAGAAAATGAGGTTGAGGTGAGAACAAGTGTTTGTTTGCTCTTTCGAAGGTTACTGGAAGTATAGATAGCCAGCAAAAATCTTTGTATTTATAAAAGGGTGGCATTCTTGATCTTTTTACTTTTCCTTTGCATTGAGGACCCTGGTTGATGTTCTCTTGGCGCTTGTGGCTAGAATCCTTTGGCTCTCGGCCATAATGTGAGTTCTTACTGATTAGAGCCTATTAGGTGGTCAGCTATTTTTTGTACTAAGTTCTCTGAGGAAATTGTTTGTGATTGAGTGATGGAAAGAAAAGCGATAAATCATCAGGTGTTATGAATATCCTCTCGATGGCAAAGCCCACGAACTATTAACATCTTAATAGTCCTTGAGTCTTACTTGCATGTGAAAAATCTTCCTCATGAAATAGCAGCTGAAAAATACTTGGATGTGGAAATGCAAGGGAAAAGCTTACAACAATGACTACAATTATAATTGGTTGGAAAAGCATGAAGCAGTGGAGCTCTATTCTCCTAGAGCTCTTGGGTTATTTTCTTAGGAGGTATGATGAGCAGTATAGTTACCTTTACATATAGTTGAGGGGTCATGGTTTTCATAGTACTTAACTGCTTTCTTCCTTCCTTCATTTATAATGGAATTGACATCATTTAAGTACTAAGTAACCATGGGGTTTTGGTATTTTAACCAACTAAATCGGAATTTGAGAACGTTAACAAACTATCCCATCAATGGGGGAGTAATCATGAAATTTGAAATTTTTTTGTGTGGATTGTTATGGATTTTACTAACTCCGCCATTACTAGTCCCAAGCCGGTCATGGCTGTCACAACCCAAATAAAGGAGGAGAGTTGTGTTAGTTAGGGAACCAGTGTAAAACTTTGCCACATCTTTTCATGAAGCCTGAACCTATGGGTCTGACTAAGGGTATGGACCTTGATAGAGCAAAATGACATAACAGGATTCGTGTAGCCGACCTGCAATAGTTGGGATAAGGCTTGGATGATGATGATGATGGTTATTTTACTAAGTTGGGGACAGTTCTTTGTAATCTGCATTTTTCTGTTCTGCAGCAAGTGTTGTGGGAGTAATAATGGTATTTCCTAAATTAGAGATGGATTTTATGGAGGGACGTTCGTGGTTGTGAAACATAAACGTATGTTACTATGAGTTCTTGGGTGATTGTTAGGACAATATTTGTGAAGATGGGGTCAACGACTTTGTGAGGAATTTGAAGGTAATGGTGCAGAGTGAAGAGATGAGTATAGGGTAATAGGATAGAGAAGCCTTCCTAGAAGGGACTTGAACTCAATTTGGATCATATCAGAAAGGTAAACAGGTCAGAAGAGGGTTGTTCAGAGAACAAATGAGGAGGATCTGACATGTAAGGTCGCCGCGGCATGCAAAGTCAGGTCACAAAGAGAATGGACTCACCAGAAACATGAAATCATAGACCTACTTTATTGTTCTATCTTATGTCTAGTGGTTTCAAACCCTTAATCACTTCTGAAACAACAATGTAGAAACATAGATAAAACAATTTCTTTATTCAAAGGCATTAAAGAAGGTGGTTACTTATGGTGTATCATACACACCAATAAAGTAGTTTTTTTTTAAACAAAAGCATAAGCATCTAAGGCCATTGATGGTTGTGTTGCTTCAGCTCAAGCAAGAAGAAAGGTTCCAGTGCTAACCAAGTACACTGGCATTTGTAATTGTGTTCATAACCTAAGAGTTGATCATTTAATTCCTTGATTTGAATGATGCTGATTGCCAAAATTTTCTTTTTGCATCTTATGTTACAATTTGTTTGCCTTTACAGGAATTGCTTGCTCAGCAGAAGCCCCAGGCTTCTAGTGCGGCTGATCAAGAGGTTGATTTGGACGAACTAATGGACGTGAGTTAAATTTATGGAGGAATACCTTAATCATTTTATGATTCGTAAACAAAAGAAAGCATTTACAAACTGATCTAAAATCTCAGGATCCCGAGCTGGAGAGGTTACATGCTGACAGGATTGCAGCACTCAAGGTTCAATTTATTTTCTCATTCTCCTCAACTAATGTTTGTATTACTCATGTTTTATGCACTTATAAGCCTTCACATATGAAGATATGAAGACATAAATATCGGGACTTTCTTTCCTAGATACACAACTTGTTAAAAAACAGAAAGCTTTCTACAGAAAGAAGCTGAGAAGCGAGAAGCCCTACAAAGGAAGGGTCATGGAGAATGTCGAGAGGTAACAGAAGGGGATTTTTTGGGTGAAGTTACTGGAAGCGAGAAAGTAATTTGTCACTTCTACCATAAGGAGTTTTACCGTTGCAAGTAAGAGGGTGTCCTTTATTTCACCGCCCATTATGGCTTATCTTCTTCTCCCTTTTCACGAACGGGTTAGAAGGTAATTACTTGTCCAATCTTGACCGGTCTTTCTTATATGACCTCGTGTAGGATAGTAGATAAACATTTGAAGTCACTTGCTCCAAGGCATGTTGATACTAAGTTCATCAAGCTTGATGCAGAGGCTAGTTATCTAAACCTTCTTAATGGTTTTCTCTCCCTCCCCTGGGAAACTTACTGCTGCATTTTATCTGTGCAGAATGCTCCCTTCTTTGTTAACAAACTGGCAGTTAGAACTCTGCCTTGTGTCATATTGTTTAGGTGAGAGATTATTTTTCTGATTTTCTCTTGCTTTTAGTCCATTACCCTCCATGATTCATGTCCATATTTTCTGTAATCTTTGTATTCTTCTTATGTATCATTTTGTTTTTAATCTTTCTATGCTATTTATGCTTCAGAAGGAAATATGAGTTTTGGATAGTTTGGCTGCAGCTCTAAATTTTAGGTGGACTTTGATGGTGGGTTTTGTTATTGTGCTAGTTGTCTCTGTACAATGCCTCTTATTTTAATAAAGCTGGCATGTTTGGTGCCTGCCTGTCAATTCTCTGCACTGGGTTTGTGTTAGGCCTTAGATTGTGATTTGGTTTTAAAATAGTGCTGATTAGCACCGAATTTAGTATTTTCTCAAGCCTCTTGAATCATCATGAATTCAGGACTAAATCATATGCTTTTCTTACCTCTCAGAAAGGGCATTGCTGTAGATAGGCTGGTCGGTTTTCAAGATTTGGGTGGTAAAGATGATTTCACAACAAAAGCTCTTGAAAATCTTCTTATAAAGAAAGGTACTTATTGGAGTTTGCTTATTCGTTTGATGCATGAACTAGTATATAACTTTGAGCTGCTCGTTTCTTATTTATTTCTCTCTTCAACTCACCGATGGCTCACATTTTTATTTAGGGATAATAGAGGAAAATAAGGAAGACAAAGATGAAGATGAAGAAGTGAAAAGCAACCGAAGAACAGTTAGATCCTCTGCAGTTTATGACTCAGATTCCGATTGACGACTAGAAGGGGCTATCAGCAATCTCAGGGCAAAATGTAAATCTCACAAATGGTAGCTGAACCAATTCGATTCACATGTTTCTTCAATGGACAAACATAAGTCACCTTGTTTACATGTTTTCTTGAATGGACAAACATGAAATACCATGTCTCATGGATGATGCAATTGTGGTAAGGGGTAACCTGCCTGTTGTTACTTGTCTCATACCATGCCTCCTGATGGTTTAAGTTGTAACAGAATATTGAAGAAAGACAGTAGATGTTGTTGGTCCACTTGGTTGGAAATGTAGCTCATTTCATATAATCGTCATGAATTTATTTTCCCCAAACATTTTTAAACATGAGTTTTTTGGATTTCTTTTTTTGGTATTAATGAGTAAACGTGAGTTTTTTGGAGTTCTATTTTTGGTGGTAAGAGTTGAGATTGGTTATGCAGTCTCTTAGAAGCATTTGTGTTGTGTATTTGCATATGGGCATATGGGTCCATGAGACAGCAAACGGGTATGGAGAGTGAGTGAGTCTATGATTGGGCACTGTGAATTCGACAGAGATCGAGAGATCCTATACAGGTTCTACATGGGATAGTGGAAAAAGAAATGCCGTTTGCAACTTCTGTAATGGCTGATGTCATATTTTTTCTCTGTTGGGGCTACATGTGAGGTAGTGAAAAAAGATAGGAATTCCCTTCATGATAACCTACTGTAACTGGCCACTATCATTTTTTTCACTACGTGCGCTCTTTGGCCATGTTCGGACGTTTTGAAGAAGCCATATTGGAACTTTATGTTTTGGCAACCGCTATCTACGAGACCCCGGAACTGCCTCTGGCCATTAAGCAATGTTATATTCTCAAAATTGGGGAACACCACCTTAACTACAAGGAAATTGGAAATATATACTGCAAGACCATACCATTTGCTTTTAGTATAAGGTACTCACAATCATAATTGATTGTTAGATGTGAAATTGGATGAATCGGGGCGTGTAATTGATGCAGTATAAATTCCAAAATAATTTTTTTTTAACTCTGTGATATACCTCAAGCTGTTGGATTATTGTGAGCTCCTTGTACTAAAAGTGTTGGTTTTATAAGTATATAATCCCGAAGAAAATTTATTCCCAAGGCTCAAAGGTGGACATCATAATAGGATTGTTAGGCCTCTAAAAGTATTTATGGTGGGAATTGCTTATAGAGGCTCTCTATTTCAGTTTGATTTGAATCTCCACATCAGAAGATTACAAAGGGAAGAAGCTCCATCAAAACTAATATATTTAATTGTCTGTAGGAGTAGACTACTTCATTTAAGGTTAATATACTAAGCGTAATATTATTTTGTCAGCTACGTATTCGGTCCATAATAATTATGGGTGCGATTTGTACAGGGCCGAAGCTCTAAACAATCAAAGTAAAACGCATTTTCAAATAGTATGGAGAAATGTGGTTTCAATGCTGGAAATCTTTGTGATACCCTTAAAATATATTTTTATCTGTAATTATAAAATTTTATGCTTAAAAAAATAGTGTAGATCGAGCACATCTATGAAAATTTGAAAATCTTAAAAATTGACGGTCAAAAAGTGCATTAAAAGATACACTATTTCCAAAACTCGAAATCCACTTTTTTCTCATTTCCATGCATCTTGATGTCGAGATGATCAATTTGAGGATATTTGGGCGTCAAAACAATCTGTTCTAATGAAATTTTTGAGGTGCACTCTAATTTGATTGTTTAGAGCCACAGCTCTTTATAAAAAGATTTCTTTAATTATTTAACCTTCTATTTTTAATTATTTCGGGCTAAAAAATATAATTTTTAGCAAATTACTTTGGGTAAAGTAAAAACTTCTTTTCAAAAAGATAAAACTTATATACAAATTTGTTTGTAAGTTCATCTCAGAAATTTTTTTTTGAGAAACACTCGACCAACAAATAATTCATATAAAGCCACTTAATATAATAATAGAATCCCTGTTTTAAAGCCACTTACTTTCGTAGTCGTACATTACAGGAACTAAGTTTAGGCTTGAAATGCAATTTCAATACATCTCAAATTTTAGTTGTACCATTGAACTTCCATGACAAGGGAAGTGCTAATCTCAACAACCAATATTAATGGTAGTGGCCAGTAGCACCTCTTTTTCATCTTTAATGAGATAGTTTTATTTAGTCTGACCAACGGCATGCCTCTTAATAGAGTAGAATGGATTTTGTGTAACGCACCATAAACAGCTGATATTAAGATTGGATAACAGCTGGTATAAGGATTGGATGATAATGATGATGTGGCGAGATAGTATTTATTTTACATGGAAATTGTGGAAAAGTGTTCTTTACATTTTGATTGAAATCGTATGCTTAAACGAAAAGAATGATTAAATGGTGAGCTTGGGGCCTCAGCCCAAAAATATATGATAAGCCTTTATTTTTCCATATATCATATTATTGCGACCTCAAAAATCTGCAAAGCTTGTCCTGGAGAAAAAATGAAATTGAAGCCCTAAAAGTACGTCATTTGATCGCCATCTTAACATGCAATCTGTACTCTCCAATTCAATGGACCCAACTTCGGTCGGATTTGAACCATTTTTAGAGCTTCCTGCCCAATTTCTCAGAAGCGCAAATGGCTTTGCCATGGTTTAGACTAGACCTGTAAAGAAAAAGTAATAACAATATCTTAATCCTAAAACTCAAAAACTGACCCATTATCCCCGTGTATTCAAGAATGAAAACGCATCGACCTTCACTGAAATGCCAGACTTCCCCTCCAATCCCAAGGCACCCCTGATAACTCAGCCACGACCCACATGTTATCATAAAATTTAAAAAATTCTCAAAAGAAAAAAGATATTTCACATTCTTCCCCATAAATTGTCCCACATCATTCAACATAATACAACATGACCTAAATTCACACCCCCATCTCAAATTCCAAGAATAAGGGCAGAAGGCACAAACTACAGGCCATAGAAAAAATTCAAGCTCACCAAACCCGTGTTCAAATCCATGAACTCGCATCATAGTTATCGAGGAGCAATCCCACCATTGGGTTGAGACAGGATATGGCCATAGTACCCAATCATGTGAGGCTGACGCGGATGCTGATGCATCATGGCTGAGCCAGGTGGACCCGGTGGTGCAGGCCTAACCATTCCAACCATATGAGTCGGCAATGGAGGTGGAGGAGGTGGAGGCAAATTTGTCGCATAAGCATAAGGAACCATTGGTGCTTGAACATAATGTTGTTGTTGCTGTTGTTGTTGATGTTGTGGTTGTTGGGGAGGAGGTGTTTGGCCTTGGATAACAGGTACTTGTATTGTGAAATATGCGGTGCCCCCTGTGCTATCAGGAACTGGCATTGGTTTATCAAGCTTTGTTCGCTTCTCTGGGGGTTGAGAAGAAGCTGCTTCTTCAGCCGCAAAGGAGGAGAGGACAGAGGAGAGCATCTGAGCTGAAGAGGTTGAGGCTGCAAGCTTGGCTGCGACCTCAGCTGCTACCTCAGATGGAGTTTTTTGGGTGGTTGTTGATGGTGACAGATAGGTGAGGCTTGTTGGTTGATTGGTGGGGGTCGATGTGGCACGCGCTTGGGTGGGGACGGGGACCCCACCATTTAGGAGGCACTGCCGCATGTTGCTTGCTTGCTCACTTTGGGCATGTGCAACCTGCAACAGATAGATAATAGAGGCCGAGAATAAGTTTGAGACATGTCTAGGCAAGTATCTATTTTATTTTTATCAAAATATCTCATAATTGGCATTATACTCAACAGATGGACGTAGAGACAGAACAAGTTAAAGAGACAATATGACACACACATATGGGGAGTGATTTTATGTCACCATGTCATTGCAATATAATGAAATCACCAAAATAAAAGGGCATTTGTATAATAAAGTACTTGGAACTTTACTTCATAATTTCCTTGTCTTTTCGTGAAAATATCAACAATACCCTCTCTAATGACAAAATTGTCCTTGTTCATTCTATAGAATTACAGATGCACATAAAAAGTCCATAAGAAAAAGTTGTTTTAATGTTGTAAAACCCTCTAATTGATCATCTCAAAGTTGAGATGTATGACTATGAAAGAAAAAAAAGATTTTGAGTCCCAGAAATAGTGCATCTTGCAATACATTATCTAGACCATCCATTTTCAAGATTTTCATATATTTACAGATCTGTTAGATTTTAACCATTTTTGGAGTTTAAAATTTTATAATTAGATATGAAAATAGATTTTGAGATAATCCTAAGAATTTTTTCACCAAAATTTAAAGTAAAATTTGGAGGTGCGCCTTAATTGGATTGTTTATGGTTCCAACCTTATAGAAACCACACCCATATTTAAAAGAACAACTATGGTAATTCTAACACACACACACACAGAGAGAGAGAGAGAGAGAGAGAGAGAGAGAGAGAGAGAGAGAGAGAGAGAGAGAGAGAGAGAGAGAGAGAGAGAGAGAGAGAGAGCATTTATGAAATTTGTTTCTGAAAAGAATCTTGTTTCCTTAACACTTCAAAAATTACTAGAGACTGAGAATATCCTCCAGATAACTAGCTCTCCATATACCCAACACCCTAGAAGCAAGAGAGTCAACAATCTCATTAGCCCGTCCGGAACGTAACTCAACTTACTATAATAGAGCTATTAGAATACAATCCTTGGTTTCTTCAAACTACCGAAAATTCTTTAGAACTATAAGACTTTGCTTTCAACCTTTGGAAGATTTTAAATGCTGGTTTTTCTCTTCATATACCCAACACCCTAGGAGCAAGAGAGTCAACACTCTCATTAGCCTGTCCAGAGTGTAACTCAACGTACCACAATAGAGCTATTAGAATACAATCCTTGGTTTCTTTCAAACTATCAAAAAATCTCTCGAGAACTATAAAACTTTGCTTTCGAGCTTGGAAGATTTAAATGTTGGTTTTTGTAAAAGCAAGTAGGCTCTGATATTTTGGCACCAAGTATTTGTAGGAAAGGAGGTGACGCATATTATAAACTAAAAGACCTAAGCATCACTTCGACCTGTTGGGTACAAAATGATGTGTCTGAACCCTATATAGTTCCATCAAACATCCTTTGTTGTTTCCATCTGCCTCCTTTAAGTCAACAGGTATTATAAGGATGACAGGTGTTTTCCTGCTACCTTATTGCATTTCCCCATCCCGCACAGTTTTCCGGTTTGATGAATCAATTTCCAATCTTAACATCAATATCCGACACACCCAGCTTTCATACCATGCCACATTAGGCAACCACGGTGCCAATTTACTGAAGAGGACAAGGAGACAAGCCTCGGGCTAGCTTATCAAAACGAAAAATGATCTTACAACCCCAGATTTGACATTGATACTAATAAAAACAGCGTTATAAATAGACCTCCATTTTATAGAAGCTATTGTGACTAGTAATTGATCTTGTGGGTCATTCCTCACTCAGGTAAAAGTCAATGAAACCATAACTAACAGATTGACTGCACTAGCCTGAAGTCCCAATACCAGCACCATATAAGATCTATTGAACTGAAAAGGACATCTTCAATAAATAAATAATTTCTTCAATAGAACAAAAACCAGTTGGAGATAGCCCATTGATGTTTTCAACTTATATTAGTGCAAATGCCAGATGCTATTGATTCAATTCTCCCAAAACAGTTCTCTAGTGACTCTTATTTGATTTCAACACAATGCATGATTAAAAAAAAAGTCATTACAAGCACAAACATATTTTCTGGCACAATTACGCATGGAGATAAGCCAGTTGCAAAATGAACACGACAATTGTTTGTTTTTCGGGTAGATCAGCAATGGGTTTCAAACATGGCACGTACTGTTGGTATGACATAACCAATCAAGACCATGCATGAATCGCAAAATGAACGCAACCTAGTCAAACAACACAGACTCTGAATAAACAATCATCTAGACTGTATAGGAACATGTAGAGACCCTCCACATGGTGTGGGGTTTGAGCCCCTGAGCATCACCCAATGATAAAAGCTGCTCATCAAAAAAAAGAAATCTATGAAGAAGACAATCTCCAAGAGCGCAATCTCCAAGAAAGAATGGACATAAAAAGACTGACCTGCAATTGTGTGCGAACATGCTCCAGTTTAGATTCCTGACCAAATTGATTCAGTGAGAAGTGAGAACATCAAACTTGACAGAACTCTATTTCATAAATGCAAAACAAAATTTTCGGTCTGATCACAAATAATGTAACAGATTCTACAAAAAGAAAATATAACTATTTATTTAATCCCAAACCTGGTCATTGAGTGCTTCTCTTAACTGAGACACCAAAGCAGCTCTATTTGATTCAACCGTTTCAAGTTGCTCAATGCATTGTTTTAAAAGGGTTTCTTGTTCCTGTAGCTCATTAGCCAAGGTAGTACGTTGTGGATCACCACCTGGAAAAAATAAGAGTAAAATTGCCATCTTTAAACAGCACACCCAGAATATCTTCAGATGTTTGTGTAAACCAGCTGAGCTCATAATGTTTTAGCTATAAATAGCCCCGAGTTGTTTATCTACAGATTGCAAGAGGTTCAGAACAGTAGCAAAAGAGAGGTTGCCTTGAGTAGCAGTTGACATTTTGCTTCAAACATGAACATAGAACATGATTTATAAGAAAGATTGAAGAAAGAAAAGCAGAGAGAAGTCAAGATTTTCAGATAACACTCCACAACACAAAAGGCACAATCCAGAGACCACAACGTTATGCAGAGCAGGACAAGAGCCAAAAGACAAACAGCAACCAAAGAGCGTATAATTGTCCTAAAATCCTTACCTTGCACACAAGCATTGTCAACATCCTTCTCCATCTTTCCCACTCGCCGAACCGCAGTCTTGCATTTATTTAGAGCCGTCTCTTCATTGGCATGTTCATTGTGCACAGACTGAAACGCTGATACTATTTTCTCTGGGGTACCTCCAATAGCCAATTTCTGGTACAAAAAGAAGTGAAAAGTGAGCTTTATCTGAAAGTCTTAACATAGAATAGAAAAATGATCATGTGATAAAGTAGCTTATATTGCTAACCATCAAAAATAAAAATAAAATAAAAAAAATAGAGCTCAAAATGAAAATAGAAAACTACTGTAGAAATATATGCATGAAGAAGGTAGTAAGACCCTCAAGAAGAGGAGTTCAAAGTGGGTCAATTCCTTACAATTTTTATGGAATGCGGATCTCTTCTTACTATCCGTACTGAACGTGAACTCTTGGAATTAAGCTCCAGAGGAGGAGGAGGATCTTTTCCAAGCATGTCTTCCTTGAGGTTCTTCCCACGAGATCCAAATACTTTCCTTTCTTCCCAGATATTAACCTATAAATGTTTTTCAAGCACCAGTTTGATGTCAGTCATGCTACTCTTAACAACTCGGCACCTTAGCATAGAAACTTTTATGCAACTTAACCAGCTATCCACTCAACCATAGACTCTAGGCTGACTTACAGGATTGTCTATCTTACAGAAAACTCAACTACATAACTGCATGTGAATCAGCATACACAACACACAACACACAACAGACGCAGCAGGTAAAACGATGACAAAATGTCACAGCCTATGAGATGTTTCATTTTGGATGACTATCATAGGTAAGGAAACATGGGTCCATCATAAAACTTCTAACCATATATTCCTATCAGAATAGCGGCAGACCGAGTTATTGCTGTGTTCATTTCATTGTAAAAGTGTATTGAATGAACACCCAAGTGTAGCATCTAATAAACGCAAAGATCAACGAATGGTGTCTTCCATCAAGTGATAATTTTCTATGGTTCCATCAACACACCCTTAAATATGAAAATGGTTACCAAACTTTGAGCACTTCTCAGGAGAAAAATTCTAGAAAGGAAATGATAGGGACAATGTGGATAAACAAGAACTTAAGCCATTGATACGAGATGCCGTAAAGCTCTAGCAACCACTAGATCTCACAATTGAAGAAACTAGTAGTCATGTACACTAGATTTCGTAACTCAGAAAATTAATAGTCATTTACACTTGAGTGTACAACAGAAGAAATGAGGAGAACTATACCAGTCTGGACACCACAACCTTTCCATGGTCACCGCCATTTTCAATGACGTACTTGAGGGCTGCAGGGAGAACCTTCCAAAACTCAACCACAAACTCATTTCCTTTGCGCCTGCTATTCTGCAAGATGTCATTTGCAAGATAGAGGAAAGGAACCCGATGCTCTTTGAGAGAATTATTAAACTGCTTCTCCCATGTTTCCACTACCTGCTTTGCCTTCTTTCGGTGAAAAATACACCAATGTGATAATGCTGGGTTTTGAGTCAAGGCAAGAAACTCTACATAAACAACTAAACTTGAAGGCTTACTCATAAAGAATGGGATTCTACGAGATTTAAGCCATATTACGCCATACAAAGATAATTGTATAGAGCCATAAATAAAAGAACAACTACCATGAATTCCGAAAAATGTAAAAAAGAAAAGAATGAAAGAGGAACATAATAATCTATATTTGTATGTGTTGTGTATACGGGGTCTGTCGGGGTACAAGAGGGGGGCGGGGGGGGGGGGGGGGTTGTTGAGCATTTTAGCTAGCATTTCTTTTTTTTTTAACTAAGCACTCTGTAGAATCCAATTATCATTCATTTTGTTTTCTTGTAACTGGTGTTTATCATTGAAGACATTGGAAAGTTTATTGATTCATATAAATGATCAAAGGCCGAGTGTTTCAAATGAGAAAGTAAACGCAGAGGAAGAAGCAAGTAAGAATATTTTTCTTCTTTATCAATAAAACGAGTCATGATTTTGAGACAACTGCCAATGATTGACTGGCAATAGAGATTGTTAAATGACAGAACAAATTGAATGGCTGTACAGGTGAACCTTCAGGACAAAGTTTACGGGATTGATAAAACCATGGTAGCAGTAAATTTCCTGTCCATTTCGTCAACTTTTTCTTGTCTTTCTGCAAACACCAACAAGAACAGCTTTGATCCATAGAAAACTTTTGGCAAGTTCAAGAAGCTTCTCCTTTTCTATAATACTAAGATTTAATCGAATAGATAATCGCCATCTCAATAGAACAGTACTTTGGTCAATACTTTGGTTGTAGGAAGAACAATGGCTCCATGTTAAAGAAAAAGCATCTTGTTAGGATCCAACCAATCGTAATATTATGTATAAATGTCGAAATTCTCCTTGTCAGATTTGAATCTGTTCATCATATGAGAAGAAAGCTTGTTACTTACATGGCAAAACTTAAACAAGGGTTCTAGAGCGAAGACTGCACAGTTCTTGAGTAGTAGCTCTGAGTTCGGATGGCTAGTTTATACTCCAACTACCAAGACAGATCCTCGTGAAAAGAGGACAAAAACTGCGAATTTGCACTTACTCACAAATAAAGGGCTGGGGAACTACAAAGCTTGTGTGGACTTAAGATGACAAAACCCTTCAAGCCTTTGGATTACAGTGAGAACAGATGTGCACCTCACTAACTCACAAAAAGAGCATGCAAATCAAGCTGGCAACCACAAAACCGCTCCTGTAAGGCATGAGACGTGCACCTCACATGCAATTGGTAGTTTCTTGCACCTCTTGTTAAACTTGAAACAAATGACGTACAGCATGACCCAGAGATATATACTTTGAAGTAAATTCCATTTCACTTGACTACCATGGTCGGATTGGCTCCCAATTCTCATAACAAAAATCTTGGATCACAGATAAATTACACCAATCAATTATTCCCCTGATGTGACAAATTCTCACAACATTCCCCATTGTGCTCTTATGCAAATAAAGCTTATTCATAAACACCACAGTGACACTGTCCATGAATATATTGACCAACTCTCAAAACTGTACAGATAATTAGCTATCAAAAACTCAAACGAGAGGATAATGCATACAGTTAACGCTGGGAGTTACAGAAAACGCTATCGTGGAGCTCCATCTCGAATCATAAATTTTATGAATAGTGCTCATAATCAAATAGTCAATGGTGTACCATCATACTAAGCAAATAATGTTGCATATAACAATTCTGGGGTATTTAGGCCCAAACTACAGGTCGTTTCTTAGTTTAATCTACTTAGAGAAATGAATTCATAAGAAGCAACAAGATCTAGTCCAATAAAAATAAATACATGTGATATAAGGATACTTTCAATGCTCTGTTGTGAATTGTTGAGCTTGGAAAGCTTATCAGCCAATATCTGTTCATTAAATACACTATTCATTCCGCCTTTCCAAATGCTCTTTTCATATACCTAAAAGCTCCCTGTGTTAGACAGTCATAATTAGAGACAATAATATTTTTCAGATAACAGAAACTAAGTTCTTGATCACATAAATATAACAACAAGAAAGAACAAAAATAGGACATAGGAATAATAACTTTCAAAACAATAGTTATTTACTCTTTATTAACCGCCAAATTCAAAATAAAAGATAAGATATAGATAAAGGGAAAAAAAAATCCCGCACAACGTGGAACAGGTACCATACCTTAGAAATTGGCCAGGACATTCTATGATGAAACAACAACCTTTTTTTTTATCACTAAAATTAAATAATAAACTTTGTTTATCATTTTGACGAAAGAAGAATGAATGCTTGAATCATAAACTTTCTTTAATAAACTTTCTTTATAATTACATGGGGGAATGGGCTCTAGGCTAGGTGGACTACGATTCGAACTGGACTTCTTGAATTCCATTCGAACTGGACTACGATTCTCATTACTTCAATCAGGCGCTGCAGAGAATCATTTCATATTTTGAACAAGATTTGGTACGTATACTCAGAAAAAGATGAAGAACATAAGCAATAAATTTGCACATAAATGGCCAAAAGGATCACATATCCTAGTTCAAGTACTTAGGAGAAGCAGATTCATATCAATCAACAGGTTTGCCATCAATAATTGATGTATTGAATAAATATGAATTGAACATAGTATATATATGTATATATATATATATAACAAAAAAGGGTAAAAGAGTGGGAAAATTTACCAGAAAAAGAATGCGACAAATATAAAGAAAATAACATAGAATTTGTGAAGAGCAGGCAAAAAGAGCAAAGATCCAGTACGATTAGGGCAAAATACTGGAAGAGAAAATAAGCAAAGTTATTGTGCGCACCTGTTCTGGTTCACTTTGTGTTCTGCTGAAATAAAGCTGCAAACCCTAGTTTTGCAAGTGAAAGTAGAGAAGAGGTAGACAGAGAGAGAAATCAGAGATGTTAGGGGGGCTTACAAGAAATGAAACTGATACAGAAGGGGTTAGAGAGAGAGAGAGAGAGAGAGAGAAATCAGAGATGTTAGGGGGCTTACAAGTTATGAAACTAATAAAGGAGGGGTTAGAGAGAGTTATTTTGGGAACTCACAAGTAATGAAAGCGAAACATGGGGGTCCTGGAATTGGATTTAAGGTTCATTAGCGTTCACGTGCACCGCTGCGTCCTACTCCTAGATGCTCTCCTGCGAAGATTTAGGTATGTACTAATTGCAGCAGCAAGACCACGTTCGAGCCACCATGCGCACCACCACGCGTGCGTTTCTGAGTGAATGTGACTGTGACTGTGAATGTTACAAAGGGAAG